>NC_028351.1:11161665-11283896 GCF_000741045.1 Vigna radiata var. radiata
ATCTCTCGGTGAGATCCTTAGTGTTTTAAAATGAAAGTAGGAGCTCAGTCTTGGGGGTCATCCTGACGCTCCAATGGCCAATCATGCTCACTTAGAGAGATCGGATCATGTGGTGAGGAGTAGCAGGAGGTCTTTAGTCTTGGGGGCTCCCAGTATGCCTCAAGGCTCGGAACGAACTAACATCGTGAGTGTGGCAGGGTGGGGAACCCAAGTTTCATAAGTCACCACGAGTGCAAGACCCGCCATAGCTCGACTTTCGTTTTAAAGTCCGGACGAGTCAAGTCTAGAAATTAAAATGCTTAGGTTGTGTTTCTGAAACTGTTGGATATAAGTTATTTCTTGTATGTTACATGCTTAATCTGATGCATGATTTTATATAATTAGCTCACCCTTGCAATAGTTTGCTTGCTTGTGTTGTGCCATGTTGCGTGTGCTGCCCTGCTGCGATGATCATCCATTCTGGATGTGAACAGAGGAGAATGAGGTGTCAGTGGAGGATGTCTTGGAGGAAAATGGAGATGTTGCTGCTTAGTTCCTTAGGAAGTTTTATGCCCTCTAATATTATCTGAACATTTCCAGTTTCTGTATTTTTGAATCATTTAGTACTTTAAGTTTTAATATCCTCTGAATTTTGGATTACTGTAATCCTTAAATCTTAAATTCCCTGGAATCTTAACTATCATCCTTTATTCTAACTGCTTTCTTTATTACTATGAATGACGTCTTAATATATATGCATCTTTTAAAGTATATATCTCAAAAAATCAGTAGTTTATTCTTTTTCTAGAGTATATATATATATATATATATATATATATATATATATATATATATATATATATATATATATATATATATATATATATATATATATATATGTTTTAAAGTATATATCTCAAAAAATCAGTAGTTTATTTTCATATCATAAATAATATTAAATAATATCAAATTGAAGTGTATATTAAAAACAAAGATATGGTATAACTTTGTGTGTAAAAAAGTGATGTGATAACATTAATTGAGAGTCTATGATTGGAACATTTTTCAATTCATATCATATTAAAGTGTAAAAAAGTTTAAGATGTGTTTGGCACAATTAACCAATCAAATTATAAAGTAGAATTGATTAAAATACTAAGCATTGAAGCATCTACTAATGTTAGAGTATTCATTGAAAGATTACGTCTTTGTCACGGTTACTTAATAAAGCTTATAAGTCAAGTCATATGAAGTTAAAAGTGAAGTATAGTAAAATCGAATTATTTGATAAGCAATTTTCAAATAAGGGTTAGAAGGATTGTGATGGTTGATATTTTAGTGCTATAAAAGGATGATGGTAGTATGTTTACAAGTTTTGGACGTTGGTTAGTAGAAGAAGTAGTCAAAGCAACCTTCTCAAACTAGGTTGGACCAAGGCACGAAGATGTTATGATGATGATGAAGGTGCGGAAGCAAGGTGGATAATGCGTGAGGAAGCTTACGACCTTTTATGTTGTGGTGGTGATGAGTGGTGTTTGATGGTGCTCTTAGAGAGGTTAAGCCAACTGATGGGCTGTCGCGGCCCATACAAATTTGATTGCAATTTAGAAATGCAGTATAGCTCGGGAATGACCCCTAGGTCGTCTCTCAAGGACCAACTGCGGTTCAGAGTCAAGTCTAACACGAAAAGGGGGGGGGTTGAAAAGGTTTCACCATGCACGAAAATGAAATTAAAACAGTAAAAACGAAACTGCTACAGTAATTACGAAAATTCACGCTGGAACTGGACAACTCTGACCTTTGCTCAATGTTTTACCCATAACTTTTTCTACAGAGCTCTAAATGAGATGAGGTTTTTTTTCCTGGAAAGTAGACTCAATTATCTTTCATGTGATATATAAAACGTAGCATTTGGACCTCTAGTGTGGTTGCAGTTATTTTTTTAAAATCGAGTCGAGAGAGTGAAAATGCTAAACCCAATACTAGAGCAAACAATTATCTAGCACAGCTAAAATTATTAAAATGCAACACTAAATTAAATAGATGAAAAACCACTGAACATATAATGTTAAACATTCTTAAGGCAAAAGAAAAATAAAATAAAAAAATTAAAATAGCTTCTACCAAATTCACGTGACATCAATTGCATCTACCAAAGAAATTAAATTTGCAAAGTGACTTAAGAAAGCCTCCTTGGGCCGTGGCTGCCAAAATTGTCCAGCCCATCTTATCATCATTGA
Source organism: Vigna radiata var. radiata (assembly GCF_000741045.1). Lineage (NCBI taxonomy): Eukaryota > Viridiplantae > Streptophyta > Magnoliopsida > Fabales > Fabaceae > Vigna > Vigna radiata. Next base: position 11,163,885 of record NC_028351.1, read on the forward strand.
ATCCCACCAAATCACATCTCTTTTCATTCATAAAAAAAAACAAAAAGAAAAGCTACTCTCAATTCAGCAACCGTAACATCCCTGCATCAAATTTGGTTGATTAAAATTCCAATACCCAACTAATGTTTGCGCAGATGCACTCCTCTCAAACGCTGCAGTATGCAATATTTAATTAAAGGAAAAGCACAAAAAGAATGTGTCAGCCCTTCTAAAAGAAAATCACGGAATGCTTCCCATCAATCAATTAAGTGCAACAGCAAGCATGGATTGATTCCTCTATGCAATGAATAAACTTTTTCTCTCCAAAAGAAAAACTACCGTACACAATCACCTAATCCATCTAATCAACCTGCATTCAATCACAAATGCATTTTGGTGCAGCAAAACAAAGGAAATATTTTGCATTCTTCAAATGAAAGGAAAAACTTGCAAGCACTCAATCACTTCACGGTACATTCATTTAGAAGAGGGAAACCATCACTCCCAAGTATGATTTACGTTGCAGCAGAAGAAACAACACAAGGCTTCATAAAAAAATAAAATAAAATAAATGAAAGTGCTTCATTTCACCCATGGAAGAGAAAATACCGAGAGCTACATTCTCCTCTCCCCAAAAACGTTCCAGCCAAAGTGTCCTTCCCTCCTCTAATAAATTGACGGCTGCCACCCTTTCTAAGGGGCCATTTGTCCTCCTAAATGAGGTGGGGTCCACCTTCTTTTCAAAACCCTAGGTGACATGTGTAAATTTTTTTACTATCAGGCTCAACAACAAATTCCAAAAATTGGCCCACAATGAAAAAGTTTGTCTAAAACATTTAAGTAATTAAAATTACAATATAATAAATTTTAAAAATGTCTAATTTGAGAGTCTTGAATTATTTTGTCTCCTTCCTAATGCTCCAAAATATATTTCCAAAATTTTCCCTGCAATTAAAAATGCAAATAATTAGCTCAGAAAATTCAAATTAATTAAAATTAGAATTTCCGGTCAAATTAAGCATAATTAGGAAAAACGGGAAAATACCGGACAATTAAACACAATTCCCTGATTAATTCTAGCACAATAAACTAAGTAAAGTCGAGAAAATATTGACTCATCACCAACTCTAGAGGAAGGTAGCTAGAGGAGACCACATACAATGCTCTAGTCTTGACTTAGAGAATAATAACATGACTCAATAGTTTGGCAACATTTCATTACTAATCTCAAAGTGAGAATACATGGATGGAGACATCTCTATTTATAGGGTAAGGGTGTCTCCAAAATGTAGAAGAAAAACCATAAAAACACTAAATTGACCTAAGTTGGAGATAAAGGCAACAATCTTCTCAATAGGAGGAAGACATGTGATCACTACCTATGGAGAATCCTCTCCATTCTTAAAGTAACATGTGGCCACTAACTGAGAAAATCTCTCCAGTGTGAGCATGACACATGACCACTCTCACATGAGACGTCCCACACACCCTTGTCCATCAAGCTAGGTTAAAACTTTGGCTACATGGTCAACCTAAACTCATGGACATCCACTTTGGGTCAACATTGGGCTTTAACCTTTGTTGACCCAAGGAGTCTAAAATTCCTACACTAATTGACTCAAATTACAAGGCTCAAATTAAATCCTACACATTACTTGGTCCATAATACAAAGCTCAAATAAATCCTAAACTATTTGGTCCAAAATACAAGACCCAAAATAAATCCTAAACTATTTGGCCTAAAATACAAGACCCAAGTTATTCATACTTTACTAAAAACTCCATGATGGGTCAAGATGGCCCAAGAGAGAGAGTCTAGGCCTATCTTTCACAAATGACTTCAAGTCTTCTTGAATTTGCTTGGCCATGGCTATGGGGTATGCCATCAAGGAAACATGGTTTTTCTTAAGGAGATGAATGATTTCAATTACTTTAAAGCTAATGTAGATTTTGAAGATGGAAGGTTTGACTTTTGTATTTTTCCAAATGGGGTTACTATCAACCATATTTGAAGGATCATTAGAAATCATTTGTTGGGACCATATAAGCTAAAGTTAAGTCATTTGTGCTATCATACCCCTTCCAAATTGTTGAAGAATGAGCTTTTGACTTCTCTTTCTTAAGGAATGATGAAGATGTTCAACATGTGATTCATTGACATTCAATGATGGTCCCCATGGAAAGGATGTTTTTATGTCAATTTCATGAAGGTTGAAAAGCTTAACTATGTTTGCGCTCCATCATTATGGAGTTATTGATGTTAGTTTTTGGGATGTTGTGTAAGTAAGCCAATGTAATGTATGTTTTCTTAATGTCATGGAATGTTATAAGCATTTAATGTGATTTATTTGTCACACATTTATTGTCAATTACCTTAATAAAGAGTGAAAATTAAGACACAACCATGACTTTTTGCACTTTTAGTGTTGAGGTTCTTAATGTTATAAAAATATCATAACCATAATTTTTAGAAGTATTTTTTCTGCTTAACATAATGGAATGAATTCAAAAGCCATAAAAAGTAAGTTAGATGTTGTAAAAGTTAGTCAAATACAACATCGACATCCTTAATGAAGGGTGAGAATTAAGACACGACTATATGACTTTTGCACTTTTAAAGTTGGTGTTCTAAATGTTATAAAAGTATCATAACCCCTATTTTCTGAAGTATTTTTTCCACTTAACACAATGGAATGACTTAGAAAACTATAAAAAGTAAGTTAAGTGTTGTAAAAGTTAGTCAAAAACAACATCAACATCTTTAATGAATGGTGAAAATTAAGACAATGACTATTAAATTTAAGACATGACTAAGTCATTGAAATCAATCAACATTGATGAAACTTATTCATTCATTGTATATCCATAGTAGGCATGGACCTAACTTTTACAGATTAAAACATTGAAAAGAGATAATGACATACAATCATACATCAAATTGTGAAGAATCGTTCAAAAAATTTCCATGGCAGTTGTAACAATGCAAAATTTTCTTCTTGGGTTCGTGTACAAACTCAAAACACAACCAATTACTAATGGTAAGAAGGTTCTACAAAACAACAATATTTCAAAAGACTGTTCTAGACCTTCAAACCGTGCATGGGTGGATTTTCTCATTGCAAACCATTGGTGTAAGTGGATTGAAACTTCCTAAAAAACTTTATGAAGCATGTTACATCTTAACAAAACTTGTGCTTAATTTCATATCGTCATAGCTTCACCAGTGCAACATTTAATAGACCGATTAATGGCTGGACTAAATGAAACTGTATCCATGTGTATTTCATTCAACACATTGCACAAAGTTTCACTCGAAAATTTAGGAATACAACTCTAAAGAAGGACCTTGTGAACATGGGCAAGTACTTATATTTGCAAAATTTTATATCATGTTCATTAATCTTTAATCAAATTTATTTAGTATTATTTTTTATTGCAGCATACACAATGACTAAGTTGTGATGTAACTATTACTACAATATCATTAGGAAAGCCAATGCGGAAGTAATAGCTTAGATTGACCAAATTCCAAAACAACAATGGACACTTGCGTATGATTAAGTTAAGACAAAAGATGGTGTCACCTAGATAATTTGGTCGAAGTAATCAACTCAGTCCTCAAGCACACAAGCAATTTACCAATCTCCTCCATAGCATTGGCAACACACACCATATGCAACACTTTTTTTCACATAAAGAGGGAAACACATAACTACAATGATAAATGTTGGTCATGTCTATTTTGAAAATACCACCAAGGTCCTATATGATGTTGATTCTAAATCAAACACCTACAGGGTGGTTCAATTTGATAGAAATATGGCAAGATTCAAAGTAAAGGAGATGGTAAACCCAAGAGAAAGACATCCTCTGGGAAAATTTGTTGTGAGGTTGGATGAACAATGTTGTGATTGTAGGAAGCTTAAGAAAATTCATCTATCGTGTTCCCATGTCTTAGTAACTTTCAAACATGTCGATATAATTCTCCATTATAGGTTGGATGTCCTTCATGAAAGTGTACGACCATATGTTTGGCAAGCTAAGGCATGAAGAATATTAGCCACCATAACAAGATTCACAACTTTGACCTTTTTCAGCCACAAGAAGGAATTCAAATGTTCGGTCCAAATCATTTAAAATTAGAACTAAAATGGACATCAGGGAAGGAAATCACCCACGAAAGTGATCATACTATCAAACACCAAAACGCACAATAATTCTCACAACCCTGACCTTAGATAGTTCACATCACATTATTACCTATATTAAGATACTGTATTATCTTTTATTCATTTAATACAACTTTTAACTTTTTTTTTTTTTATTTAGGCGTGTCTAAATAACTCTAGTGTAATATTCAAAATTTTATTATCATTATTTTCTAATGATAAAACACTCCTTATTTCTTAACACTTAATTTCTAATTTCATAATTTTTACTACTATTCTTTATTACAATTTTTAAATTTTTATATAATTTGTATGTTTTTATTTTTTTTCTAGTTCTTTCATGTTTAAAATTTATTAAATATCTACACATGTTATTTGAATTTTATTAAAATTTGGAATTAGACTTTTTAGTTAAATATATATTAAAATGATATATAAGATACAGTTTTTTTGTTTTTGTCCATATCGTGTTTATATTTTGTATGTTTAAAATTTATTAAATTTTTATATAATTTGTATGTTTTTATTTTTTTCTAGTTCTTTCATGTTTAAAATTTATTAAATATATCTACACATGTTATTTGAATTTTATTAAAATTTGGAATTAGACTTTTTAGTTAAATATATATTAAAATGATATATAAGATACAGTTTTTTTGTTGTTGTCCATATCGTGTTTATATTTTGGTTGTAGACATTGAAAATAAAAATATAAAACATTACTTATTTTTAATATGAAAGACACCTTGATCTAGTTATTTTTAATTTTTATTCCAAGTTTTTCTAGACAGAAGTGCAAACCAACCTAATGAGTGAAGTATGCGTTAATTATTGGAAACATATTCAATTTTTATATGTAAAAAAAACACCACAATCTAATGTATCTTGGGTGGCTAAATCCAAGCAAACAAAATAATGTATCTAGACAAAATAAGTAGATTAGCAAAGATACTAAATTCTACCTAATAGCATGAAATCATGATCAAACAGTGGAAGCATAGACCAATATGAAACCATACAATCCAAGCAATTGCACCTTTTTACTATCTGAATAAAATTGACCAGAATCATCAACACAAACTGCTCTATCAGTGTAAATTTCTAGTCTAAGAGAACCTTTCATAGCAAAGGTCATTTCGACAGCATAACAACACATGTACATTATGTGTCGTAGAATAATTATGAAACGACAAAAGATAAAGAAGATAAAAACCTTTGCTTTTGTGACCACCCAGCAGTGTCAATTATCTCTTATGGTAAACTTCACTCTCAATGCATGACTGGATGTTCTAGCAGTAAATTTGTTCGTCCATCACCTTGACCTGAGAATATATAGAACATAAGACCATGGAATCTTCAGTTTTTAAATAACATGTGAATAGATAAAAAGAGGAAAGAAAAAGTTAATAGTTAACAAAAAGCATCTGAGTGATGAATACATATTATGGTAGTATATTCAATAGAATACAAAATAAAAATTACTCTGTTTGTAGCAAAGGATTCAGCATGCCTTGAAAACTATCAAGCCCAAGAGGATGTTATTTTTTCATGCAATGCTAAGAATAACACTATTATATATTAAAGCAAGTATTGATTACTAACAACCATTGGCAGTTTGACAATATATTTTATCTTTAACTGAGTCAAATGACATCATGTGATCCATATGACCAACCTCGCCTACTGAGATAAAGCTTTCATTGTTATGTAGTTTGTTTTTTTTCCAATAGGAATACAGTCAAAGATCTTATACTCTTATACAATCTCATTTACTTTTCGTGCTATCAACAAAACTTAGATGTAGTTTATAGGATGCTTTTGATGTTATTCTCCCACCAAATTGAAAGATACACCTTGGTACACCAAACTTCTTTGTCAAGATCATTGAAGTGATCTAATTCTGATTGAAGAATAACACCAAAAGCATTTAAAATCCTGTACCTAACAGATAATACTAACTGCTGTAATAAACTGGTGTAATAACCCATGATGAGGAAAAAGTGTTTTGGAAAAAGTTAAATAAGATAAACAAATCAAAGTATTTTGGAAAAAATTAAATAAGATAAATACGTTCTCAAAGTATTTATTGCACATTAAGCTACTGACACAAACCAAACAACATTTTCATCAACAAAATAAATACCAAGCTACTGATCTGTAATTCAAATCCTGTCATGGGTGGTATGAATTGAATAGAAAAACAATGACTTTTTCTATATAAACATTCGAGGTAAATGTGTAAACATTGACATAATTGAAAAGTCTTTTTAGTTGTGCTGAAAGCTTTTGATGAGGTACTAACAAAGAGGATGTGTAAATTACATGGTGCGTGGAACTCTAAGGCCATTGAAAGCATGTTGCTGATTCTATTCAATTCATACCTCCCATGACAAAAAGCAAAAGAAATATGTGTTTCCTTTTAAAGTAGAAAAAGTTATTAGGATAAAGAAAAAGGCAGGATCTTAATGCATGCAATTTTACAGGGTAGTAAATTTGTCTCCTCATGAAAATAAAACCATCCCTTACTTCATAGTTGTCAAATAAACTATAAATTCTAAAAGATATATAGCTTCTTCCAAACGTCTGAATGCTTTCTTCTGATAACAAATAAGTCATTATGCCAAACCAACGATAGTTGGTAACATTAAGTTAGTTTCAATCAATAATCTATCTAAAAATTTGCAGACTCTCTGACAAAACTATGCAGGAGAAAAGAAAATGGACAATTTCTCATCTGCAGAATTAACAAAAATATGTCAAATTTGTCATTAAGATTCCTTATTCTATATCACAAAGTGAGTTGTTCAAAATATAAAGTTAAACAACTGAACAGTAACCTACCTGCATCCAAATTTGAAAGATCTGATCGTCACAATCATTTCCACAAACACCTTAAATATTAAAATTTGAGGCCACCCAAAGGAATTTTCACACAGACTGATAATTGACAACATATTAATTAGAAAAAAGAATTGACTAAAAAGAAAAGGGAGATTAGTGTGACATACCTTCTCTGGTTTGCCAACGATTTTGGAAACCGCAGTGGTGACATATCTATAATTAATTGAGAAGAAAGCTGACTTTCACTGTTTCCATTGGGCTGGACAACAAACTACCTTTTTATTGACTTGTGAAATTGATCCAAACAGTGTGTACATAATTGAATAAGGAAATGGAACAAGAATAACTAAAGATCATAGACAAATTCTTCTTCATAGACAGCTAACTACCTTACATTTTAGCAAACATATGAAGCATAAGACAAAAGAATGAAAGCCAGTTCGAAGAGTCCAATCAAGAGAAGATTCCAAAAGAACAGGGTCAACAACAACATAATGAAGCAAAAAGAATAATGAAACAATACCCTCAGAAAAAATCAAGCAACCATACTGATGCCAGATTTATGAACCCAGTAGAGCAATGAAATCAGCAAATGACTACAATCCAATAACTAAAATATCATACTAAATAATATGAAAATGACGTAGATTCAGTAATACAATTCAGAACAAACAGAATGATCAACCAAGCCATCTGACAAGTTCCTACAATATCTTTTATGTTCTACATTAATGTTCTTCTTCATCAACAGCTGAAAGAAGAAAGTATTTGAAATAGGTGAGGTTAGAGATTATCAGGTGTTATTTTTCAAGTTAACTACTGTTTTTTCAAATAATTTACTTAAAGATGATAATTATTTTTAATTTTGAAATGTGTTTTTCAGATGTGTTATTGAGGTGGTGACATGTGTTTTGTTTTTATAAATTTAAAATATTTTACTTGAAAAGTATAATTTAAGAAATCAATAAATCAGAAAATATGATAATAGCTTGTTTTCCTTCAATAATTTATTTATTATTTAGAATAGCGTGCTAGGTTAGATTGGATTTGTTATTCCCTAATTCAAAATTTTGATTGCACCATTTAATTTAATTTTGATAGGACCATTTAATTTAAATCCGAATCAAATAACGATGAAAAGTTTGGTTTGCAATTAGATATATTAAATAAATTGTTTTATAAATTTATATCAATCTGATGCAATTTATTTTCTAAATATATTATAAATTCTTTTGTGATCTATCCCTATGTAGGAGCATCTGACTATTTTGGTTTGATTTTAAGAAAATAAAAATTGAATAGATCTTTAACATTTAAGTAATATTAATTAATTAAATTTTAAATTTAAGCATAATGGTTTAATATATAAATTATAATACATTTATATGTCTTAATAAAAATGTTTATCTAATACTCTTATTTTATTTTCAATAAAATTATTTTATAAAACAAGTGAGTCAATAAATCTATGGGGGCGTTACTCCATGTACCTCCCCACTTGCTTCCTATACGTCTCCATTTCATTTTCACCCTATAATATCACAATAAATATATAACAGAAACTATAATTCATTCTAGGAGTTAACATAAATAATAAAGGAGAACAATGGTGAATAAGCTCATAGATGGATGAGAAAAATAGAAATAACACTTAAAATTTAAAAACTGAACAATAGTTAAAGGTTGGATACAATTTACAGAAACTAGAACGAACGGTCTGGGTACAGTTCATTGACCGTACGGTTAACCCAAAAGGATTAGCTAGACCGAATGGTTTTACAAAATATCAACTGGACGGTTATCTATGCTAAATGAGAAATAAAATCTAATCTAAGGACCGGACGGTCCTGCACCGCTCTCAGGCACGGCTTCTACAGGTTGCTCGGCGTGCACGACATCCTCCAAGATATCCTCTAAGGTATCCTCCAAGGTATCCTCTGCTCACACCCAAAAGGATGATCATTGCAGTGAAGAGAATAACCGAACGGCCAAATACCGAACAGCAACATAAGTAAAAACAGAACAGATAAGGGTAAGCTTATGTAAATTTAATTAATCATCTCCAACATACATGTAAACATGCAAACCGAAACAACATAACAACATTTTATACATATAATTACTATTCATGCATACTATGTTCATTTAACATGACCGACCACTTAGACCCTGTCTAGACTGTATGAACCACGTAGCTCGACGTCCCTAGCACCCGGTGTGGTGTAGTAGCTGCCTGAACTATCAGCTGTCACCCGAGGTTAGTCCTACAACGATCATCTAGTCTTATGACCGCAGACCTCCTGCCATTCCCACACATGAGTAACCTTCCTCTACATGAGAAAGCGTCATCACGGAATATCAGGATCAGGACGACAGCAGAGTCTGACCATGTTCATACTTTACAAATCATCACCAAATCATGAGACATTCCTCCATTGGAATTCCCTTACTTAACCAAATTCAACCAATACACATTATCACGTTCACAATAGAAGGATGTTAAGAAAATGACCGGACGGTCAAGGACAGAATAAGAGACCGAATAAAACAAGAAGGTCTAATAGTTGACCGAACGATCCGGCAGGGAATAAGACCGGACGCCAAAGAATGAACTATATAAACCGGACGTTTTAAGAATTTAAGTACCGGTATAAGACCGAGCACTACAAAATTGAAGGCTAGTCTGTGACCGGACACTTCTCAAACCGAACGGACTCAACAATAATGAAATCACAGTAAAACCGAATAGATTAACCAATGAAACCGGACGGAAAATCCAATAAGAGAATCTTCAAGGAAATCAAGGAACTTTAATCATTGATACCGGACGGAAAACCAATAAGATACTCACTAGACCGAACAATCATTAATTGACCGGACGGTTGAAAGGGGAGGACCGAACGCTTGGTTTATGACCGAACGTTCTTTAAGTGAATAATAATATGAAACCGAATGCTTCATAAATTAAGTGTCAGTCTAAGGCCGAACACTTGTAAGATCGAACGCTTGGTTTATGACCGACGTCCTTAAGTGAATAATAATAATACTAAGTGAAACCGAACGGAATTTAATAAAACTCACTAGACCGAACAGTCCTTAATTGACCGGACGGTTAAAAAGGGGAGGACCGAATGGTCCTAATGACCTTCGATCACAGATTCATATTTTCTCTAAGTTTCATAAATTTTCTAAGTTCCTAACCAATATCAAGCCATTCATACAACATCATACAATATTTCAACATACCACTTAAATCAATCCACATACATTAAATTTTAAATCATGCATACAACCATACAAAGAAATTATAATTAAATTTTATAAGTTTCCCTTACCTCTAATACCAGCTAGTACTTCTAGGGTTCTTTGGCAACAACTACTTCTTAATATTTCCAAGGTCTAGAGTCAAATTACAAGATAACAGGTTTTTAGAAAATGGTTTGATTAACACCTGCAAGCTGAAAATGTGCGTGCATGCAAGAGGCCAAAGGAACTTCAAGGATCAGGAACACTTACTGGTTCAGAATGAGGTTTTGTTCGGTGCAAGTTGAAGAGCTTGACGCCGGGAACGATTAATCTGAAAGGAAGTAGGTGATCGGAGAAGGGAGGGTGGTTAGAGATCTAGAGAGAAGAATTGGAGAGTCTAGAGAGGGAGCTTTTTGAAAGTTGGAGTTTGAGGAAGAAGAAAGGTTGCATGAGGAAATGGCGTCAGATTTCAAAACTCACCTTAAATACCGCATCCACCAATAACGATCAACTCACTCTCTGCTCGCCCCTTGGCTTCCACTTTTGGAAGTTCACACTCTCTCTGCTGCCACACGGATCACGAAGAAAGGGGTATTAAATATTGGCATAAGCCGGTCTCCCACTTATAAGGGAAAAGTGGAAGGCATGACAAGTGTACCCCACTAAAGAGGGGTATTAAATGGGGTGTTACATACCCTTTATTTTATTTTTTCTATTCCAATTTTATCCTTTAGTAAAAATTTATATTTAAAAATAAAATTTTATGATTTTATTCCCCCACCCCCACATAACCTATTTATCTTTCTCCTAACTTAAATAATTTTAACTTAGATATAATTAAATAATATATTATAAAATAAAACTAAATTTAAATACTCTATAAAATAATTATAAATACAATAAACTAATAAAATAAAAAAATTAAAACAAAATAAGTACGTAACAAAATTAATTAAAAATAAAAAGTTAAAATATAATTACTTATAAAATAAACTAAAAACTTAAAAATAGGAAACGGATGTCGACATCCATCGACAGATTTCACATTCGTTTCTGGGCCTGGACGTCTTCTTCCTCAGCACACACAACACAGAGCACACACACAACACAAAGCACATAACACAGAAACCTCAACAGAGCAACAAACCACACAGAAACCTCAACCAATAGACCAACCAGAAATCAACAACAGACAAAACAACCCAATCCTAAACATTACATACATTTAAAAAAAAGGAAGAAACGAAAAGAAACGAAAAGAAACTAACCTGTCGAAATGAACGAAGCAAGAACCATCGCGCCGCACCGCCGCAACACCTGTCGCACCACCACCCTCCGCACCGCCGCACACACCGGCTGCAAGGCAGCAAACACCGCTGCACCAGCCAACACACCCGCAAACGAAACCAACGAAAAACCACCGCTCCGCACCGCGCCGCACCGCCACACACTCACCGCACCACCACCCGCTGCACACCAAAAGCACCAGACCGCACAAAGCAAGAGAAGACTGAGAGGAGGACTGAGAGAGTTGCAGAGTATTTCAAAATGAAACTTTCATGGGGGTGAGAATACGAAGGAGGTGGGAATCTGAGTCAGAGTGTTTGACTGAAGTAAGCAGAGAGTAAAAAAGGTAGGTTAGGTGAACTATAGTAAATAGGGTTAAAAAGGTAAAAACAAAAAACAAAAAAGGTTATTTTTGTATTTAAAAAAAATTGGGGGGTGGAGGATGGAATTTGGGAGGTACAGGGAGTAACCCCCATATGGGCTGTGGCTGGAACCCAAAGAGAGAGAAAAAACAGGCTATTACTTCCTGCAACCCCATAATTTCTTTGCACAGTCCCTAAAACTTTTTAAATGATGATCTTGCCCTCCAGAAAAGTGACTTCTGGATTAGTTATTCCGAAAACTTTCCAGAACAAGCTTTCTAAATTTCCAAAATAATATTTTTAAAACATAATTTCTAGATCAGAATTTCCTGAATAGAATTGTCTAAACATAAGAAATATGTTCCGTAATTAGTTTTTAAGAATGGGATTTAATTTTTTTTTCCAAAACTCATAAAATGCCTTTTAGAATGAATTTCCAGAATATTCATATATGAAATGTGTTTTGAAAAGAGCTTTTCAGAAACAAGTTTTTTCATGCATCTTTCCTCTTTTCATCTTCATTAAAAAATTTATAATTTTAAATAATTATTAAACTAAATTGGATTAGAAAGAAAAAAATGTGACACTACGTACCCTGCATCCCAAAATTTATTTCTTCTATCCTTCTCTTTCTCAAAAAGTTATTTCTTCCTTCTCTCTAATTTTTCTCTTTCATACCTCATTTATTTCAAATTATGATTATATATCTTGTTGTGATAATTTGTTCTACATTCCAATGTTGTGGCTTAGATTTCAAAATTTCTTGTAAGGATAGTATTTTCAAATAAGGAAAGTTATTATGTTTCATTAAAATCTTGGGTTAGATTATTAGGATGTGAGGGTGGTCACCATACCTAATAATTGTTAAAAATATCTGTGTATGTAGGATAGTTTATTATAATGATTTATGGATGGGACAACTAGTTTGTTTGTTCCATTTGTGGTATAGGTAGTAAAATAAAATACAATATGGGGATGATGTGATCACCATGTTTGATTTAAGAAATGTAGTTTTTGATGATAAAATTTGGATACTTGAATTTTAATGAATTTTGAACATAAAAGTTTATTGGGTTATGTTAAGTTTACTAGTCAATGTTGTGTGAGTTAATGCTTTTATAGTTGAATAGACTATGTTTGAATAAATCACAATTAGGATTAATCAATTTAATGGCTTAGAAGTAGTATTATTAAAATGTTATTGAAGTTACCTTTGAAAATTGGTTGAATTTTTTTGTTGGTTTGATTTCTCTAATATATTCACTCAAGAAAATTTTCAATCAAGCAAAAATAGAACAGAGACATAAACCTCATTCTTACCCTAAGTTTGCACATGTGAAAAATTTGTTGCTAAAGCACAGACAAAGTTGAAAATACCCTTATTGTTGGCCTCATTTTTATTAAAAAAGAACTTTTCACTTAAACAAAAAAAAAATTGCTAACTCCCAATTTTTTCCCAGTTTTTACTTAAGCGAGCATATTTTCACTTAATCTAAACAAATTCTTTTCTTTCTTCTAGTTTCTTTAACTCGTTTAATGTGATTGTTTTTATAAATGAAATTATTTAAAGATTAATTCTTATATGTAATTTATTTATAGTTTTATTTAAATGAGTCATATTATAGTACAACGTTTATTGAGATATGATCAAATTATATGAAAAGAAGATGAGGGAGAAGTTTTGCACATTAATATATGTGACTTGAGGTGTAATGAATTTATCCTTTGTGGTCACATATTTGGAATGATATACAAATTGTTATTTAATTTATTGACACATATGTTGTAATAGAGATCTATTATTTTCACTGATTAAGTCATATATAACTAAGATATCATGTGGTGAGAAGCTAAAACATGAGTTTGCATTTTGTGATATACGACTTGGATTGTAATGAACCTACCTTAATCTTTTATCTTAGATTCACTTGTAAATCTATGTCATAGATATTGGATCAAATGTTAGTGTGGCAACTGGAATCGTGACGGAACGACAATCCAAAAAGAAAAACATTTTGAAAAAGAGATTTGAAGTCGTCACCATGGTTTATTCTGAAAAACTACGGAAAAACCATAAAATGATAAAGCACGGTCCACGAAAACCAAAGATTGGGGTCGGGAGTCGGTTACGTGTAGTGAAGGTATTAGCACCCTATAACGCCTGCCTGAAGGCAGTACCTTTAATTAAATACACGAATAAAGATGTGGTTTGCAAAATGTTCAACTATCCCAAGAACAACAATATAAAGAAACAAAGTATATTTTTTTTGTTTTTTGAGTCCGACAAGGATTGATCTTGCTCCTACGTATTCTCATTGAAAATGAGAAATCAGGGTTACGTAGTTCTAGTCGAAAAATTGTTTGTTTGTTTGAAAATGTTTTTTAGTTTTTGAAGATTTTATATTTTTAGGTAGTTTTAATATATATAAAAAAAAGGAAAGGTTCTTAGCACAAAGCCTACGCGAACGGTCGCACGTGTGCTTAAACCTTTTGAAATAGTTTTTGTTGATTTTTTGAAAGAAGAAGAAAAAGGTTTTCAGCACAAGGCCGACAGAATGGTCGCATGTGTGCTTAAACCTTTTGAAACAATTTTTGTTGATTTTTTGTAAGAAGAAGAAGAAAAAGGTTTTTAACACAAGGCAGACAGAATGGTCGCACGTGTGCTTAAATCTTTTAAAGTAAATTTTTGTTGATTTTTGAAAGAAGAAGAAAAAACACGTGTGCTTAAACCTTTTGAAACAATTTTGTTGATTTTTGAAAGAAGAAGAAAAAGGTTTTCAACACAAGGTCGACAGAATGGTCACACGTGTGCTTAAACCTTTTAAAATAAATTTTGTTGATTTTTGAAAGAAGAAGAAAAATGTTTTCAGCACAAGGCCGACAGAATGGTCGCACGTGTGCTTAAAACTTTTAAAATAAATTTTTTGTTGATTTTAATTTTTATAATTTTTAATTTTTAATTTTTTATGATTATTATTTTTGTCTTTTTTTTGTAATTTTTATTAAATGAGAATAATAATAATATTTGCATAAGTATTTAAATAGAAAATAAAGAAAACTTTATTTAGTTATAAAGAAGCAAAACAATATTAAATACTAATAACTCTAAAAAATTCGTTTTCCTAATTTTATGACAAAATAATAGTTACGTAAATGTTCAAAAAATAAAAATTAAAAGTCTAAAATAAGTGAAAAAGTACCGGTGAAAAAAAAAAGAGATAAAACAAAGTAAACAAAAACCATAGTAAAATATGAGATAGTGTAAAAAAAAAATCACTCAAATAACAACTGGGTAAAGAAAATAATAGCAGAAAGTAAAAATAAGAAAAAAAATGAAGGGTGGTAAGGATGAAAAACCAGGGGTGCCGCACGGAATATTTAGCCCAAGTCTAAATTCTTCAAGAAACCTTATGTTTCTTCTGCCTCTTCTCCTTTTTCTTTGTTTCCTTATGTTCTCTTCTCGAAATTGGATTTTTCTCCTTTTTTTTTTCTTTTCTCTTTAAAGTGCGTATTTATATACATACATTGTAGTCCCTTAAAAGGAAATCATATTTTTCTTTTTATGAAGAAACTGAATACAACAATCAATATATTATTTTTAATTATTGCTTAGAATTATTGGGATAATGTTGATTCAAATTATTACCAAAATTCAAAAAAAAAAAAATCTAGAGTGATCTATCATGCATTAATATTAATTGCTTATGGACATTTTTCCAAGTAAATCAAATCCAATTCATCACGTGCACCCCCTTTTTTTTTCCTTATTTTCTTTCGTTTTATTTCTTTTTTTTTTTTTCTTTTCTTTTTCTTTTATTTTTTTCTTTTTTTCTTTTCTTTTTTTTTGTCTTTCTTTTTCAAAATAAATATAAAAAATAAAAATCAAATTAAATAATAATAAAAAAGCTAAATCAAATACCAAATAGTCAAATAAAAATTAAAAATAATAAAACAAAATAAAAAAATAAAAAATAAAATAAAATAAGACAAAAATAAAAATAAGTCCTATTATTTAGTCACCCGGACAAAATTGAGTGTTAACCGTTAGTCTCGAGTAAAGTTTACTTAATATGTATATTCTGAAAGGTATTAATTGACATTTCACTTGATGAGTGATTATTGTACATTAGATTTTAAATAAAAATGAATTATCATAACTTGTTAATTAAAATAAATCTTTTATATGTTTTTATTTTAGATAATAAAATTTGTTTTCAATAACTTAATCTTTCATTTATTGATATGGTGTGAGATGTGATGATTGTATCATGTATATAAGCATATGTATTAAGTGAACATGTAGACAAGAATGAAGATTTTTTATTTTGGATTGTCTTTTGTAAATTTTTGTATTTATGTATATTTTTTGTAAATTTAAGTTGTATTTTGTATTGATATAAGCTTTGTAAAAACTAATTGATATGTTTATAGTATAGTTAATAGTTTAACTTTAGTAACCTTTGTATAAACTGTTTGTCAAATTCATATTCAAACTTAATCTCATCCTAATCAATTTCAAGATAGATTAAATTCATATTCAAACTTAATCTCATCCTAATCAATTTCAAGATAGATTAAGCTGCTGTTAAAATAACATTAGATTGATATCGCTTTCTCTACAACAAAAACATATAAGAAGATTTGAGTTTATTAAAAAAACATAATTAAAATTATAAAATAACTCATCAATTACCCACACATTTTCTAAATCCTTAAACTTCTATAAAATCCATAGATATCATTATTTCAAACTTTGTAAACACTCATTATAAAAATGTTGAGTTAACAATTCATCAATAATGCAATCCATATTTGAGAGTGAGGGAGTCATTTGACCCACTCATATCAATTTGAACATGAAAATCATTTTATTAATTTTTAAAATAAAACAAGTAATAAGTAAGTGTCTTCACACACACACACACACACATATATATATATATATATATATATATATATATATATATATTGTTTTTTCTACTAAATATTTAAAACCTAATTCACTATTTCTAAAAGACTAGCACCACCAAGGACTTGTATTGCTTTGTTGTACACTTATTCTTAAAAATATTACAAAAAAAAAATTGAAGAGAAAGAAAAGACAATTTGTGAGAAATTCAAATTGTGGAGGATTGATGAATAGCTTATGATGCTTCATGTGTCAATGTTTTCTCTATTGTTCTCAGAAGGTGCCAAATTTGTTGGTGGGCCTCTTAATGTGGGCCTACAATTGGGCTTTTATTCTCTAGTCTTATAGCCTCAATGATGGAACAATATATAGGCCATCATTTCATTGCAAGTTATTACAATATATGGAACAATACGCACTTATGAGAATATAAAAATTGAGATATTCATGTTTATAAGCTCTACGTATGGTCTATATATGTGGAAAAATGTGAGGGTATAGTTTGTTCAGTTGTTAATATATATTTTTTTATGAAAGAGATATTTTCTAAGAGTATTTATCCTTTTATAAGATATGTGGCCCTTAGATTGTAGGCACCAAAAATGGTAAATTTTGAACCTCTGTATGTGGGTTAGTTGAAGTTGAAGATGTTGATGTTTGAATTGCTGCAAAAGAATAATATCAAAGTGTGGATAACCTCTTCCTCCACCTCACATACCTCTATCTAAGGTATAAAGAAAAAACAGTGTTAAGATAAGTCCTACGATTAAAAGGCATAAGCCTTCTTCTTAGGACATGTGTCACATAGCTATGGCAGGGTCCATTTTCCAAAAGACAAGTAAAAAAAAATGTATAGAGAGATATAATGAGCAACTTTTATATTTTACATGTATTTCAGAAAAAAAAAGAAAAAAGAAAATATGGGGAAACAAACTAGAAAAATAAGTATATAATGAATGAAAAAATTGTTGCATAGATCAATCAAAATTATGCGTTGCAAAACGCGTATTTAGTTTACATAACTATTGAACTTTTCTATGATATCCGTTTATAAAAATCATTTGCTTTGAACCTTCAAGTCAATAGTTTCAGAATTAGTTTCAAGTAAATTAAATGGGTAATTATGATTATCACAAACAGTTATGGTTTTCGAATGTTACCTTACAACATATAATTATTAGTGCGAAATTTAAATAAATTTACAAACAGAAATATTAATTTAAATTATGAAAGCATGCTGAAAGGGGAAAAAAGCTAAGAGATTTAAGGTATAAGAAATAGTTTGTCAATTCTATTTTTAGGTGGGAAAACTGTTACAAACTATATATTATACTATGTCTTATTTATCTTTGTTGTGGAATAAATAAGAAAAAAAATATTATGTTGATATTTTTGTAATAATAATAAATATAACATTGGTTCTATTTAAATTGGATAAAAATGATATTATATTTAATGAAACAGGATATCTAAAAATTGAATCAAACAAAATTCTTTGTAGTTATATATAATTTATAAAAGGGATAATTTCTATCTTCGGATTATCATAAACATCATATTAAAATAGTTAGTGTGCAGTGGTTCAATCATAAGCATCACATTATTTACTTTTAATATTTTTATTTACTTAGATTAGTATGTACTTAAAATCATTTTCATTAATACTAATCTTAATTATATCTTAAATTTACATCAATTTAGTGTTTTCCTAATCTATAATAGTTTCATTTACTTTTATTTATATTTATATTTATTTAACTTAACTTCATCTTAGTGTTTTTTAATGCTAATTTTATTTATTTCTAATATTTATGTTTATATTTAAGTTAGCATTAACATAATATATCTTAGTATTAATTAAGTCATGACAATAAATACGTTATTAATTCATGTGATTTTTGTGACGATAAATAGATTACTTTTAATTCATATACTCATATTTAAATATGTCAAATTTTTTGATTCATAATTTTTCTTTTTTACTTTCTAAATAAATTTCTTTACAAACATATTCATTTCTTTCATTTATACTAATCTCATTTATCAAATTCATCACTTTCATTCATAATCATTTCTTTTATCTACGTTCATATCTTTTAACATTATATCTATTTCTTTTATTCATATTCATATTTTTATTCATGCTCATCTTCTTGTCCATTATATTTTTTCTTATTTTCTATTGTATTCTATTTTATGAAAGATGAATAAAAGTTTCTTGTACAAAAAACATTTTTGTAATCTCTTATCATTAGTCGAACCTAATTTAACAAGTAAGATGAAACATTTAAATTTACAAAATGAATATGAATGAAGAAAAGTGTGTTTTATTTTGTTTGAATGAAGAGAGATGTAAATTAATTAATAAAGAAAAAAATGTGAAAGTTTATAAGGTGGTGTCCACATTATTAGGATAGAGACGCACATAAAACTTTTGATTTTATGTTTGAATTTCACTCTCATACATGTGAAAGGTTTCATTTACATAAACTTTGAACAATTCCATTAAATTATATATTATTATTATTATTCTTCTTTTTGTTGTTGTTATCCAATGCAATCCTGAAAGAAACAAAGTAGAGATAGGTTGTTTTTGTCTTCCACAAAAGTTTCTGTGACGAAATCAATAAGCTTTTGGGACCCTTCACTTTGCCCTAGCCATACTTCATTCTTCTCTTTCACATTTTCTTTTCCTTGCTTATAAACATTTTCGTCTTTCAAATCTTCCAAGATATCACAAGATTTCGTTTAAGGATATACTATATATATTTTTTTTAATTTCTTACTTTCGGGGGAAAAAGATTTGGTTTAATTAATAAAAAAAGAAATTAATAGATAATAAGACAATATAAAAATTATGTTTTAAAAGTTGACGTCTAATTCACTTTTTAATAAATTATGAAACTAAATAAATAAATAAATATTAATTAAGTTATAAAATGTTATATTTTATTTATCTGACTATTTTATAGTTATACAAATTTATATTAGGTTTTAAAATTATAATTAAGACGTTAAAAATATTCAAACGATTATTATTTAAAATTATAATTGTATAACCTTATTACTATAAAACATAATAAATAATAACATGACAATGTATAATTTATGTTTAAATGAAACTTTCTTTTAAATCAAAAATATTTTTTTTAAGTTGACTTCTAATTTAAATTTTTATAAATTATAAAAAAATAAATTTTAATCAAATTATAAAATGGAATATTTTATTCATTTGACTATTTTAAATTTATACAAACTTATATATTAAAATTATAATTAATATTAAAAATATTCAAATAATTGTTATTTAATTTAATATTATAATAAATAATATAATTAAACTTATGTATCATAAAAATTATAAACATAGATACATGTGATATAATATAATAGATGTTAAAATTGAAGTCTATATGTCTTAATCCAATTGGAGAGAGAATTGATTTAAAAACACTTTTTATGGTTCTTAAAATTTTTAGGTATATAAGCATATTTTGAAAGGATTTTTACACTTTAAAGATGTAACAATATAATAGACAAGAATAAAAAAAAAATCAAAACAAAGATTTATACTAATTCAACTCTTCAAGAATTTACATCCAGTTTTCTTCTAACAACTAAGTTAGAAGAAAATCTACTAATAATAAGTGTTAAGGTTATATAATACAAAATTCTAAGGGTGAGACTACACACTCATACTAGGAATCAAGAATACACTTCTAAGGGTGCTATTACACACACTCAAACTAGGAATCTTGCCTACACAACAAAGGTAATCATAATTTCCAAATAATTACAGAAAAACAAAAATTGGCACACCTGAAGTGTTGATGTTATAGAGAAACCAAAATTCAGACAATTTCTTAATCTTTTCTTTCATTCTTGAAGTCTTTTAACTTGAATTTCCTCAATTGATGTTTGACTTCTCCAAGAACGCTCCAAGACCTCTCAAAGAATGTTTTTGTTTCACAATTGAAAACTCTGTGTTTTTCGTCCTTGAAAACGAATTAGAGCACATATATATAGCATAGATGCAAAATTGAGCATTTAATCGATTATTTTATTTTCATAATTGATTAGGCTTTGTTCACTATTTTAATAATCCATTAAAATAGAGAATATTTCTCTGGTGTGTCTGTGTTCATTTTAACTGATTATGAATATACTTAATTGATTTAGACAGAACATTATACTAGATTTATACACTTTTGCTATTTTATTCAACCAAGAATCTATCTTACATGAATTTGATCATAATCTAACAATCTAATCACATTAGAAAGAAAATTAATAAATTTATTATCAAAAAGTACACTTTATGAGAAAATCCCCTTCTCAACAATACAATACTTATATTTTCATATAAATTAATATTATGAAAATGATTCTTTATGTTTTTAGTATTTGAACTATAATACAAAATTGAAATTCATCCTTGTAGGAAACTTTAATACATTTAGTCTAAAAAAATATTGTATATAGTCTTTTTCACTTAATTGCATTGAATTTTTTATTAGATATTAAATTTAAAAAGTTAACATTATTGGATTAAAATGACTATATCTACTTAATTTTAAAGTTAAGATCAAAATTGGACATAAATAAATTCCAATTTTATGTCAAAATTTAAGGACTAAAATTATACTTAACTCTTGTAAAAATAATATTTTATTTGTATATAGGTACGTTTTTTTTAAACTATAGAAAAATTATATAACCCTATTATGATTAATATTATGATGTAAATATTTTTCTTTAAAATATATTTTAATTATAGAATTATTTTTAATATTTTATTTACTATTATAATTAGAATTTATGTATTAGTATTATATATAAAATAGAGATGAAGAAAAAAATTATTTTATTTTAATAAAATTAGTACAGGTCAATAATAAAATAACATATATGACAAGAAAACATTATTATTATTATTGTATTATATTATATTTATACAATGCAAATTATACTAATAAGATAAGATAGTTAAAATATTATATGTCATGCTATAAGTAAAGAGTTGATAAAATATTCATATGTAATTTTTTTTAAAAAATATTATTAAAGTTTAAGACACTAAGACAAAAATTATTAACCAAATAAAATATAGAAATCAAAATCAGAAGATTTTTTTTTATACTACGCGTAAAATTAAAAAAAAAAAGGATTTTAGAATCCAAAAACATATTTAAAGTTACAACATAACGCAAATAATCAAAATTAGAAGAAAAGAAAGTCCAAAATAATTCTATAAATTTCTACTTATATGAATGAGTTATATGATATAGTTTGAACCATATTGTTTTAATTTTTAAAATTGAAATTTATTTTAATATAATAATGTAAAACACACACAAACACACATCTTACAAGTTGATTTTGTGGGGTTGAGTTATGTTTAAAAGCCACTTTCTAACATGGTATCAGAGTCATGATTAGAGTTTATCTTAGCGATATTTCTTATTTCTTGGATATTTTTATTCTACCCGGACCGCTATTGAACCACCTAATTGTTACTATCATACCTCACCTTACAAGCTAGTTTTATAGAATTGAATTAAGCTTAAAAACTACTTTCTATATATATATATATATATATATATATATATATATATATATCATATATAAGGTATAACGGTCACCGTACAGAAGTTAACCTAAACAAATATTAATATAAAATACAAAAATATCAAATTTTTAACTATTTATAATCATTCGCATAAAAGGTAAAAGAAAAAAAATATTACACTTATTTTTTTTCGCCAAGTTTAAGGAATGACATATGTTCTTAAATCTTACATTGTTTAGGAATTAAGATCAAGCATAATTTAAATATTTTTTTTCATTTTTTTTGGGAAAACCGTGACGAAGATCCGTGTTCTAAAACATTTAATATCTCATATATTTAGTAATTGATCCTAATGATATCATTCAACGGACTTAGGATCTGAACATTGATGCTCATTATGAGACCGATAATGAAACATTTGGTTCCTTAAACCCTCCACTTAGAAAACCATTTTCCTTAAATTTTGACTAGAGATTTATGTTTGTACCACATAATTGTTGTAAAAAGCTGACAGGATCACAAACAAAATTTCCTGAGGTGTGTAGAGTCACTGTCCTTAAGGACTTATCTGCGGTGTGTGCAAGTCTCCCAGTATACAACATGAACGTCTCAGAGTATTTTTGAAGATCTCAGAACTAACAAAAAACTTTTAAAAGAGTATAGAAACAAATCCAAAATATTTTTAGAAGAGAAAAAGAACTAAAGAAAAGAAACTTAGAAAAGAGAAGAATGAAAAAGAATGAATTGTTGGTGTATTTTGAAATGGGGAAAAACTCTCTATTTATAGAGCTAGGACAGAACAAAATTAATAAATGAAAATAAAAGTCATTCAATTTTATACCGTTAGAGCACTGAATAATTTTGATAGTTGCTTCATAAAAAAATTGAATGTTGCTTCTAATTTTTTTATAAAGTTGGCCGTTAATATATATAACGTTGCCACGTGAAATGCTAACGTTAGAATACAACGTTCTGAAATTCAACCAAACATTAACTTTTATAATATATAATATATTATAACAATAATAATCCCGTATCACTTAAAGTTGGGGTTTAAGAAAGTTTAAGTATATTTTCCATACTTTAAGATGTCTTTTAAGAATAAAATTGTGACAAAGATTCATAGTTCAAACCGTCTAATATATATGGTAATTGACTCTTGACATCATTACACATATTTTTTATATTCAATAAAGTGCAAGGAATTACAACATTTTTTGGAATACAAGTGCTTATTGAGATTCACTATACAGTAACATTTAACTTAAATTAAAATTTTACTTATACTTATATTAACATCCATGGACTTATTAATAGTTGTAGTGTAATATAGTTAGGGTAGTTCATTACTTCTATTTAAAGTTTATTAAAAGAATCTTATTCAACTTGATATATTAATCTATTTGATTTGATTTAGACGGATGATAAAGTAAAAATTATCCTTTCAGTTTAATGAGTAATTAAACTTATCACTGTCCATTTTTCAACCAATTTAATACAATATGTATCCATCTTATGTTTACAATTTAATGTTATAATGTTAGAGTAATAACTTTTTGAAAGTTATAAATTGAGACAATTACTAATAACCTAATAATTAAGAGGTTATTATAATGCACTATAATACTTGTTACATTGTTTTGTGATGCCTATTTTGATTTTTTTTTAGTTTTTTTTTTGTTTTTTTTAGATACTTATTGGTTCTTGGAATGCTTACAATTTTATAAAATTTAAGAAGTGGTATTATTTTAAATGACCATCAAAGGAAATGATATAAAAATAAATAGTTATTAATATGAAAAATACAACTACACATAATCTTAGTCAACTCTAGATCATCAGGATTCTAATTAAAAAAAAATGTTTAGACAAAGAATTCAAATAAAATGGTTATAGAAAATAATATATATATATATATATATATATATATATATATATATATATATATATATATATATATATATATATATATATATATATATGAGGTTTGTTAACGTGTGTACGCCTGTTTTTCAATTTGTAACATTTTAACAATATATATCGGATTATAGTAGGCAAAAATACACTCATATATTATGGATTCTAAATTTTAAAGTCAAGGATATTTAAATAATTTTCATTCTCAAAACTAAAAAAAACTCCAAACCCTTACTCACATATCTCATTTCTCTCAATCCTTTGTCTTTCATCTCTCTCACTCCAACCTTTTCTCTATCATCCTATGGTAGATCGAACTAAAAAAAAATAGAAATACTCGTCGTTAAACAATTTATCTTTGTAAAGAGTTGAGTCATTGGCATATTCATTTTCAGGCAAAGGTTCATTCAAGATCTCTTCAATTTAATCATTTTCACCAACATCTCTAATTTCATCATCTGTAGATGTTGAATCGTCATCTCTTAAAAAACCTTCAGGCCAATTACCAATTCCTTTTGAGGTCATTATGCTTGTGAAAATTAGATAAGACAAAAATTATAAAATGAAAACTCATTATAAAATCATTTTTTGTAAGAAATTGTTTAATAGCGAGTGTTTCTGATTTTTTTCTAGGCGAATTACCAATTCCTTCATATGTCATTATGCTTGTGAAAATTAGATAAGACAAAAATTATAAAATGAAAACTCATTATAAAATCATTTTTTTGTAAAAAATTGCTTAACAGCCAGTGTTTCTGATTTTTTTAATTGGAGTTACAGTAGAGATGACAGAGAAAAGGTTTGAGTGAGATAGATGAAAGAGAAAGGATTGAGAGGAATGAGAGAGGTGAGCAAAGTTTGGGTTTTTTTAGTTTTGAGAATGAAAACTATTTAAATATCCTTGACTTTAAAACTTAAATCCATAATATATGAGGGTATTTTTGTCTACTATAATCCAGTACACATTGTTAAAATGTATCAATTGAAAAAAAAGTAGGCTCGTTAACAAACCCATATATATATATATATATATATATATATATATATATATATATATATATATATATATATATATATATTCTTTTAGTTTAACAATTTTCAGCCACGTGAATCAAAGTGTTGGTCCAAAAACTGAACTATCGATAGAAGAAGGCCATTAATATACCATTGAAATCTAAAAGAGACTTTTCTACATGAAGTCGAACAATCCAAACTTGAATCGTAATCTCAAACATATGGATATTAAAAATATATAAAAATAATGTGTTATTTTTAAATATAAAAATAATTATTAAAAAATTATATTATGTTATTTAATAAGTTTTCATTATAGAATATTTAATATTTATTAAGATATTAAATAATTTCTAAAAACAAAAAGGTAAAACCAGATCAAAACAATGATATATTATTTGATTCAAATTTTACATTAAAAATAAAATACACTCAAATTAAATTATGTTTTACTTTTATATTTTATTTAAATTATTAACAAAAATATTGATTTGAATATAAGTAAACTATTAGAAAATGAAGACAAAGTTTGTGATTTGCTACACAGTATCTAAACTCATTACAAACTAAACCTACCGTAGTGGTTGAATAATAATAGTATATAGTGAAAGTCACTTAGATTATATTATTCCAACATAAGACTTCAGTGAACCACCAAACAGTCTGAATTCACTTATGCCTTTTCCATTACTTTCGGAATGTTTCTAGAATGCCTTCAGGTGCCTTTACTATAACCTGTTTTTATTGTTCATACAAAACTAGATAACTGCTCAGATTCTTTTTATATATATATAAAGCCAAATTTAGGTTAATCTTATTTAGAACACAGGCATGATAAAAACTTATTGCAATTCATTTGTTGGCGTATAGTGAGTATTATCTTTAACAACTGTATTTATAAACTTTAGTGGTAAAACGCTTATTTTAAAAAAGTGTTATATATATATATATATATATATATATATATATATATATATATATATATATATATATATATATGTATGAGTTAAATATGTTTTTAGTCCCTATACTTTGGGACGATTTTGGTTTTAATCTCTCTTTCAAATTAAGGTACAATTTAGTCCTTCAACTTTAGAAAACTCTAGTTTTAGTCCTTTTTACCAAATTTTGTTAACTTTATTTGTTGTTTCAAACGCGTTTATCAGTTAACATTGAAGCAAAAATGTGTCAAACAGTGTAAACAATCCAAATGCTATAATGAAACGTGCTTGAAACAACAAATAAAGTTAAAAAATTTTGGTAAAAAAGACTAAAACCAGAGTTTTCTAAAGTTGAAGGACTAAATTGTATCTTAGTTTGAACGAGGGACTAAAACCAAAATCGCTCCAAAATATAGGGACTAAAAACATATTTAACCCTATATATATATTTTAAAATTTTTCAATATATGTCTAATGACATGTTTGAGTGTTTGGTTTACAGATTTATGCGTTAGAGATATTTTAAGAGTGCGAGAAAGAACACTTGTTTTACTTTACTATTTTTATGCACAGTTTCTTCATTGTTGGTTAAACGTCTTCGGGATAGCTTTTGACGACCACCAAAGATAATGTTTCTTTCACTTAACACAAATATATGTTGATTTATGACTTTATGTATGATTTCCTTTCATTTTAACCAATTGGTTTAGTGCATAAACATCATTTGGAGCATTGTTGAGTTCTCTTTTTTCTCTCTCTCCGACGAATGGTTGTCTTCTCACCCTCACAACGACATATGTCTACTCCCTCACCCTCACCATTAGTCTCATTTTTGGCTTTTTATGTATATTGGTTGTTGCATTTTCATTGGTTGTTGCACTTTTCATTGGTTGTTACCACTTCTAAAATTTTGGAAATTTTTGTTGTGTATTTTTGTATTGTATATTGATTTTTCATGATTTCAATAATCTATTAATGTCTATTATAACGGTAACAAATGTTAATTGATGTTTGTTCAAAGACAACAAACATCAATTTAACATCTTCTATGATGTCGGATATTTAACATATGTCAAAAGTCTAAAATAAAATATGTTAAAAGTTATATTTGTGCTAGGGACAATCAATAAACTATCGAACCTACAAGAATTTGCAAAGATTTTCCACTATTTATAGAAGAATTTAAATTGTGCATATGATTAGAATATGATTTTTAGAAAACAATGGTAGGATGTGGTAAGATTGGATTTTCTTTCCTTTTTCTCAACTTAATTGATTCCTTATTTTTCTACTTGATGTGCATCATATTTTAGTGCTCTACAAGTACTCTTTTATGTTCCTTTAGCATAGAACCTAGGTACTTTAAACTCAGTGTGATTCCTCCACTACTGGTTGAATAAATCATTACTTTACCTTGAAGGAGTTTTCCCATCCAGCATGCCCTCTAGATCATATGAAAGCCTCTAACAAGAACATGGTGATTTGAATGGACCATAATTTGGATTAATCTTCCAACTCAATCCAAAGTGCTTAAATAGAACAAAGAAAATAAATCAAACCACAAACTTTAAAACAGGATGCAAGTAAGAATTTAAGTAAGTAATTAATATAGAGGAATCAATTTTTAATTACACCCAACCTCCCACAAAAATAAATTAGCCACTCATATTGATAAGCAAACTAAGAACAAGTTGATCTCTCTCCATACCTCAATGTTTTCTATCTTTTACAAGGAGAAAGAGCCTAAGGCTACAAAGAATGGATGCCAAAACCAAAGAAAATCCCTATTTTTATAAAACGGTTTGGGTAGTGCTCAACCATATTTTCGATATATCCAGCAATATAGGTTTCTTTAAGGGTTATATCTTCGGTTAGCTTAGTCCCCCTTTCTTGTGTTTGATAGATGAGTTTTTTTCTCTTGAAGGGGTTTTCTTGACAACTCATCATCATATTTTTGGTACTTTAGCTTCCTTAGTGATGAAAGTTTTCTCATGTGGCTCGATGCCATTTTATTGAGCTCAGTCAGAAAGTTAAGATGAACTTGTCTTGTATTTGCTTCTTTCTTAGGTAAGCTCCAATAATTGCGGCTTAGCTTTAGCTTTGCTATCTTTCTTTTATTTGTTCTACAAAAAAACATAATATTGTCCAAATTTACCCAATTGATTCCTTCATACTATATTTTACTTATTCAAGCTAAAAGTGTTGTTTTATCTCTCTCTCCCTATATATATTCATTATTTACATTATAGGTGTTAAATCTCATACGCAATTGAAGGTACCTAGACACTTATCAATAATCTGTGTTTTTTGTTAAGGTTTATGACTACAATTTGAAATCTTATATTCTCATTAATTCGGGTGTTATACTGATTGATTCGTTATGAGTTGAGTTAAAAATTAGTCAATTTTTGTTAACCTTTTTGGTGAATAAAAAATTTTGTAATCCACTTTGACTCACCACGAGTTGTTAGTTTAGGTGAGTGACTCATTACATAATTTTTTGTTCTCCTTATTTATTTTACATGTTTAGTGTTGTAAAATCAAAGTGGATTGATTTAAGTCATTTGTTATAAGAGTACAATTAGAGTCGTGCACTTATTTCATCAAACAATAGTTAAAAATTAAAGTGTCAATTTATGTAATTAGACAAAAGATCAATTAAGCATCCAAATTATCTAAATTTTACGACTTGCTCGTCTTTAAAAATATCAAATTATTAATTTATATGATTAGAAATAATAAATAATTATAATAAAAATTATAAAAAATGATAAAGAAAATAATGTTAATGAGTTACAAGTCAATCCACATTTAACTCAACTTAAATCAATTGAGTTCATGAATAATTATGAACTGAATTGACTCAAGAATCAAAATTTTGACACTTCTATTCTTAACCGTTCAAATCTGATTACAAGGATCAAGAAAATGTAAAATTGCTACTACTCAATATCATACACGATAATTCAATTCAAACTCATGATGAAGTGAATTAACTCAAGAAGAAAAAGTTTGACATTGTTATTCTTAACCATTCAAATATAATTATGAGAATCAAGTTAATATGCAGAATTACTACTACTCAATATCATACATGGTGAACAACAAATTTTGATGATAGGATGACTCAATATTATATTATGCGTACTAAATTTAGATATGATGGTTGGCTCTTTTTGTTTTTCTTTTATTGTAAAAAATACATACATTAAATTAAATTCACTTAATTTGTCTTAAATTTTTGTGTTTGAGATTACAAAATATAAGTGAGTGCAAACCTTACTTTACAAACCGATTTTACAAGGTTAAATTAAATTTAGTCCACTTTTTAACATGTTATCAAAGTAATGAGGTAAAACTTAATCTAGTGAGATTTATATTTTGTTATGTCTATTGTGTCACTTGTTTATATTATTTGTTTATATGTCTCGGCATGTGTGAGATGTGTTAGAAATCTCACATTAGCTAAAGATAAAATGAGTTTACATTAGGTAGATCCAAACTTCACCTTATGAATTGATTTTATAAGGTAAAATTAGACTTAAAATTTACTTTTTATCATTTTATAATACATTAAACTTGAAGTCTTTGATAGAAACTTTGTAATTTGTCTTTTATTTATGTATTAAATATCTTATTCAACTTAAAAGAAAATAAAGTATTATAATTTGTCTTATAATATTTTAGAAAAATAACAATTTTTTCCAAAAATAATAAAATTTATTATATTATATTTAAAAAATAATGTATAATAAATTTTGACATGTCACGTTCCTTCCACAATGCTTAAATCAATTTTCGATAAGTATGTTATAATTTACACTTTAAACAGTTTTCTTCATAAACATTCGAAGACAAAAATCTTAAATTAATGGCCTTCATTTACAATTTTAAAATTTAAAATATATATACTGTATAACGTTACATTATACTTAAATTGAATTTACAGCGTGATACTTGTTTATTCATTAATTGATGTGATTCATGGTGATCGTTATGGCTGTTGCCCTTAGATGTAGTGATTATCGTTAGTTGGCCATTGCAACCTTATTATTATGTGGTTGAGACAATTACAATAACTAACATTGATGTAATCACTTTGTCTGGTTCATATACACTGTCTCAAATTTCATTTGAAACTACAAATATACAGCACAGCAACAAATACATAAACATAAACATAAACATAAACATAGCAATTGGAATAATCTTTGAGTGTAAGTTGTGTGACAGTAAGAAACCGTTTATCCCAGAAGACAAAATACAGAAAAGTGGGAAGAAAATGGCGTTAATGAAGCAGACAAAGTCAACAAAGTGGTATGGATAGACAGATAATAGAAGGTATATTATGAGTTAAAGCAAACGATAAAAGCTACGTGAGAGGGAAAAAGATGAACACGATGACAGCAGACAACAAAATTTAAGAGACGAAACGAAACCTTTGATAACATCATCCCTTGCTCCTTTGACCTATGTAGTGGTGACACAAAACATGGTCACTATGTTTCAACCATTCACTTTGTTATTAACAAGCATATGCATCATCTACCACCAACACATCAATTCCATGCTTATCTCCTTTCTCATTACCACATTTATCGTTTAATTCTCTCTCGTGTAACACAAAGGATATATATCACCGCCGTCGACATCGTAAAAGATATATGGTAAAGGAATCATGTCCACATATCCGCATGCAAATTTAACACCGTATTCTTGGTCGTTATTTTTGACCACTCATCATCTCATTTTTTTTTAATTAAATTGGTCAATGATTCAGTGTAGATTTGTCTTACTTTCAAGAATATATGAATTAGTTAGTCTATGAATTATTATCAGATTTTTGTAAGTTCGTTCACCCATTTATATAAATTAATTATTTAACTATATGATTAAGGGAAGCTTATCCCTTGGTATCTAGAAATCAATTTGCTTTAGAAAAGTGACCATGGCTAAAGTTGATGTCGTGAAGATTCTTGTAAAAAGCATGCTTACCTATTTGACGTACGTACTTCTAGATTTTGTTTTTATTTTTTTTAATTTTTTGGATCTTAATATTTTGACAATTATTTTTAACAATCTATCATCACTTGGTCTCTTTAAATTTATGTTTAAAAAAATATCTGAAACGGACTAATTACAAACTACTACGTAAATATTATCAAAAAAATTGTCAAAAAAATAATTGTTAAAAAAAAAATTTCTATTTTTTTTTCTTTTAGATATATGGTAAGACAAAAAAAAAAAAACAAACTGCTAGGAGATTTATGTATGATTATTACACTGACATGGGTAGATAATTTAGGACATGGGTAAAAGTAAATATTATGTTTTCTTTTGTCATTTGTCATTTCTTTCTTTTGTATCTTAATTTGCCTTTGCTTTTTATGGTTTTTGTTTTATTAATGACACCAATTTTATTATTAGTCAATGATTTATTGGGATTTTTTCCCTAGTATTAATGAGAAACTTTTTAACCAATATTAATTAAAATGATTCTTTTGTCCAATGAAAATATATCTTCCTTCACATATATTAAAAAACCATCAAAAGAACTTAACCAACAATTTTTTGTAAAATAAGCCTGATTTTATCTAAATAAATATGTTTGACAAAAACTAAAAATAATATTAATGGACATAAAAAGTTAGGTTTACATCAATTGAAAAAATGTTGTTAATAAAGTATTACAAATTTTACATAAGTTAAAAGTTTCACATGATATAAAAATGAATATAATAAACCATATTTATAAAGTTATGATATTCTGATTTTAAAGTTAAAAATAATATTTAGTGACGGAACTTAGCATAAGTTAAAAATTAAAAGGAGCTTTGCCCTCCTCTCCAAATTTTTATTTTCATATGTATAAAATATATAAGTAATTTTCTTAAAAAAAATTAATATATTTTATATATTTGGTGTTTCTAAAAATTTTGTAAATCTAATTTCTTATATGAACTTATTCTTTATATTGAATCTTTCCAATGTCTCCTATAAGAAAAAAAAAAAAACTTACACTTATACGAACACATTAATATAAAAGAATTATAAACTCAAAAAGTGGATTAACGACTTAAAGATTTGTGGTTGATATATATATGATGTATTACTAACTAGAAGAAAAACAGATATCCTACATTGGTTTCCTATCCCATACGTCTAGATCAGAGTCGTTACTTGCTAATCACATTGATATTAATCCAATAAGTAGACTTTAGGTCAACAAAGAGGATATATGTGATTGATATGCTATGGCTTTTAAGATTCGTTAAATACGATCTCATAATAATATTTATAAAGCTATTGATTCTACAATGAAAAAGAAAAGGGTATTGTACGTGGTAATGGATTGCAAAAGTGCATGCGGTTGAACTTTAACAGTGCTAAAAGTCTCGAGTGAGATCATCAAAGTGTCTGCAGTCAACAAGAGGATAATGGAAAAGAGGTTTTGGTTTGTTGTTGTGAGACTCATTGAACCTACCCACTGTTGCATTCGTGTGATGAAGATCTCGATCATGGATTCAAAATTTGAGTTTGAAGATTGGAGTTGATCATACGCATTTCTCAAACCTTTTGCCATCTTGTCAGAGTGAAAGTGGTTTTCAACAGTCCAACATACTGTGTATGCATGTCGGTTCTTCTTATCGTTTTCCATGCTCCATTGGTTGGTTTCATGAACGCAGATAATTAAGAACACAAGGTTACGTATGTTTTATTAAAACCCTCATCATCGTATCTGCCTCTACCAGAACACCACACACATAACCATGTATGAAACCAACACACATGGCCACACATGTTTCAGAAATATGAATCATCATCTATTCTGTAGAAATATATATATATATATATATATATATATATATATATATATATAATAAAAAGATCTTCAAACCTCATATTTAATACGTGATTAGAATTCGTTAGGATAAGTTTTAAATCTTATATTTAATATGTGATTAAAATTCGTTAGGATAAGTTTTAATGATAACTCTGATATTATATTACAAACTACTTTTGTGAGGTTTCAAAATCTATCTCTTAACAATTATTAATAATAATAAGGTATTTTTTAACATTAATTTTCATAAAAACGTATAGAAAATTAGAGGAGGAAAGGAAATAATCTTTATAAGTTAAAATGAATTTATATACAAATAAAAAAACAAATTTTAAAGAAGTTAAATAAAAAAATAGTTTATGTACAAATTAATTTTGGTTTATAAGTAACCTTATTTTCTTTTTCATCATAGTGAATAAAAAAAATTTAGTCAAAGTTTTGAAAGAAAAACTTAATTTATTAAAGCAATAGGGTAGTTCAAGAGTTTGGGTGGCTAAAACAAACTTTTAAAAATGAGGTCTTTTATTTAAAAAAAAAAAATCAAGCTTTTTTTATGTAAAGTTATTAATTCAATTATCATAACTAATTTCATTAAAAATTTCATCTTTATCATTCATCAATAAACTAAACTCTAATCTAATTAATAGTTCTACAATTCAATCTAATAAAAAATTTAAATTTTTCATCAAATTATATACAGAAAATAATCCTCAAATCCCATAAATTAAAAAATACTGAAAAAATAAAATCAAGCAAAAAAGTTACATTTATAATCTTAATACAAATTCAACTAATAGAATAAAAATAAAAATATGAAAAGTAGAAAGAAAACAAACTGTTACGAAATACTAAAAAAACTGAGAATATGAAGATTGAATTGATGAGAAAAGCAAACTGATTTAGAGATGGTCAATATTGTTTTCTTATTTCACGACCTTTATGTTCCCTATCAACAGTTCATTCGTGTTTCAAATGTGTTCCTTTTCCTTAACTCAGGCATTCTGTTCTTCAAACTTTGATGCTGAAGTCCCATCCAACCTCTTGTTTCCTCATTAATTACCAACTTTTTCAAATCTTCAAAAGTGTTCCACCGAAAGCTTGCTTTTCTAAATCAAACAACATTTTTTTTCACACAAAACAAACCAAAATAAAGAACATATACGAGGAAGCTTTATAACTGCCACAAAGATGGTGACTCTACAATTAATCTATGGCCAAAAACTGTCCCAACTAACAAAAGTGGTGTGGAAGCTAAAAATTATTAGTCTCATTGAATTTTTTTTTTTAATCATGATTAAAGTTTTTCAAAATTTATAGAATTAAATATCAATTTCCTTTGTGAAAAATATGACGTTAGATAAGTTTTTGACAAGTTTTTACATATAAGAAAGAATGAAAACTCAGTATATTATTGTAATAAGAAGTAATGTTTTAATTAATGTTCTCAAAATCAAATATTCAACCTAATTCAATTCGTTTTATCATGAATTAATTCCTTAATAAGTTAACACAATCAGACTCATTTATTAACGAGTCAAAGAAAAATCAAATCCAATCCAACGTATAGATTTGTGAGTTAAACAAATTGAATCAGTATTTTTTTTTCAATTTTTGTGGATCAAAGTTTTATTTTAACTTTTTTCAATCCAACTTAATTTAAATATATGATGAATCCATTGTTGACAACATTAATTTTAATATATGTAAGTTATTCTTAACCAATGTAAGTTTAAAGAATTTGTTTTCCACACGTTGTGTGAGTAGTTATAGGAGCACGTTATTAGTATATATTGGCTTTTGTTTTGCCTTTTATGACCGAATTTTGAATATATGTATGGTCAATAATAATAAAGGTTCCAATCTGTGGGCTCCTGCCATTACTTTTTCATGGTTCGTGCATAAATCTTGGCCTAAGAAAGACAAATCCACCAATGAAAAATACAAAAATAAAGCTAATGCACCTACCACTGTTGAACCGTTGATAAAAAATTAAAAAGAAAAGGATTAGTGCCTAAATTTATTAATTTAACGACAAAAACTGCTCTTACTAAGCACATTTAGTGACTACAAATATTTTGTCACTAATTTTAAATTCTTTTATTGATTGTGTGAGATTCTTCGTGATCAATTTTATGATAAAATGTAATCATCACCTTTATACTTAAACTTTTTCTTTCTTATGATTTTAAATATGGTTTTTTAACATAAATTTAAAGGGTATTATAGTTTAGATGGATCTTTATCTCATCATAATTTTGTCTTAAAAGTAAGTTTTATTTATGTTTTAAGGGTTAAATATGTTTTTAGTCTCTGAACTATCACTCGATCTTGGTTTTAGTTCTTATTCGAAACATCAATGGTTTTTAGTCCTCCTTGTTTTGAAACTCTCACTTTTAGTCCTTAAAATTGGACGGCGTTAACTTTTGTTAGATGTGACAAACGGCGAGACCACATCACTTCTTTTCTTCTTCTTTTTTTTTCTGAAACCTTTCATCCTCCTTTCATGCATTTTGACTTTTGAATGTTTTATTCTTTGACTGTCAAATGAAAGGTTACCATGTGTCAGTTTTTTCTAAAAATTAGGTTTTGGTGAAGATGGAGGAACTCGATCTGGGCTCGTTGCCCTCTAACGACGTTGTGAGGTGCGGCACGACTATGGGTTATCTTTTTCGCCGTTCTGTGATGACTATTTGAGGTGCCATATCTAAAATTGTACACTCATAACGAGCTCGTTGCATATTCTTCATCAATAGAGCATACATATCACTAAATTTGAATATTGTTTGAATATCCTTATTCTTATCAAAATGACTTCTAAGTAACCTGGAGGCATGGGGAAGTATAGCCTTGGAAAGAAATTCGGGCATCAAGTGCCCATTTTCTTCAAAACAGCCCCTATTATTAAATATTAATTCAAGGAATAAACTATTGATTTGAAATGCTTGACGTTGTAAGCTACTGATAGTAGTACAAAACTTATTTAGCTTTTCATGACTTTCTGGTTTATTATTTTCACCAAAATAGATGAAGAAATTCTTTGCATTGGGAGAACTCATACACCGTTGAGTGTTGTAGATTAGGCCAAAAGGACCTTCGATATAAAACAGAGAAACATGAAATTGACTTAAAGACGAATTGGGGGAATTTCAGAGAAGGAGCAAAAGGGTAAAAAAATGTGATCTTGGAAGAAGAAAAGGAAAGTTGAATATGGATAGAGGAAAGAAACAATAGACGAAAGCTTGGTTATTGGAATGATATTTTAAAATTCACGGATACCCACAAATATTAAAATAATATATATATATATATATATATATATATATATATATATATATATATATATATATATATATATATTTCAACCTAGTAAGATAAAAAAAAACATACATAATCTATACTAATACAATTAAAATCTTTTACATAAATTATTTTGAACTTTTTAGGTTAGCCTTATGTTCGTCATTATTATAAGACACATCAATTTATGTCACATGAAAAATAGAAAGTGTTAATTTATGTTAGACTATAATAAGTTCGTCCTAAATGCGTAAATTTATGACGGACTATATTAGCTCTGATTTAAATGTTTAAATTTACCAATAAAAAAGCTATAATGAAATGAACATTTTATAACTTGTTTTCAGCTTAGCAAAATTTATGAATAGAGAAGTCAAACATAAAACAAAGGTTGAGCCACACAAGAAGAAGATTGAGTTATATGGAGTTCAAGGGTATTCAATACCTGTGAACCAAAGTACCTTTAAATTTGTACAACTTAATTTGTTTCGTGAGTGGCTCAACCCCTTTCTCAGTTTAACTTCTTTGCTCAATAACTTTTCTTCAATTTTATGAAAAAATATCCACTTCATTGTAATATTTTTTATATTGATGGTAGAAACAAGCTGAGGTGCAAATCAATGATTGATTTTGATTTTCAATGTCATGAAAGTTAAAAAAAAAATACAAGCTTTTTACCATTGCAACTTATTCTTGCAATAACAAACACGACAAACAAAACAATGGGACATTGATGGAAATTCGACATTAATACAAAGTCATGATTGAATGTTGATAACGTTAATTCTTACCATTATCTGAGCGTCATTTTAGTGGAAAAATCAACTCTCCTTTAGCTTACTACTTTCTTAAATCCTCCCCTTTATCTTGCTTTTGTATTTGTCTATATTTTAGGCTACACTTGTGTAAATATGACTCTAATCCCCTTTTTTGATATCTATTTTGGTGTTAGGAAGACCCTATGTTACATTGAAGAACCACGGTGACCCAAAGAAGCAAGAAAATCAACAAAAGGTAGAGTTTTAGAAGTCCAGGTGGCATTGAGTGTCACCTCCTAACATTGAGCGCCACACTTATAAAGAGCTCCTAGTGGTCCTAACGTTGAGCGCCACTTTCCACCACTGAGTGTCACACTTATAGAGAGCATCCAAGGCTGCCACCAAGGTTGGTGCTGAGCACCAGAGCCCTACCGCTGAGTGGTGGCATGCTAATGTGTCAAAAAGTTCTTATTTTATCAAGTTCTCTTGAAGGGAACTGAGTCTTTGGTGGCTTAGAGGCACAATTTCACTGCTTGGAGCTCATGGAGGCTGATTGGGGATTGTGGGAACATCTTCTTCTTCCTTTTTGCGTCTTCTTTGTCTTTCATCTTCCATTTTGTAAGCTTGATGCTCTCCATGAAAATGGATAGTCAAACCCATCTTGTTAGGGGTATTTTATAGCCATTGAACTCTTTTGTACTGTGTAAATAATTTATATATATATATATATATATATATATATATATATATATATATATATATATATATATATATATATATATATATGCCTCTTCCATTTAACTTCCTAGTCTCTTGTTTCTATCCTTAATGCTTGCATGTAATGGGGACGTTCATAGCTTGATTTGCAGATTTGCTAGGTTTTGGGAAGAATCTAGTGAACCATAGGCTTGAATAAGGGATCTGTTGGAGGCTTGTATCTAGGGACGGAACATGACCCATTAGTTGTCTTAAATCCTAGATCTTAATGCGGGTTTGCTTATTGAGTGATCAAGGGATTGACGCTTAGTGAGAAAACCTAGGTTCTTCCACCTAAAGAATTAGGGCTAGAGTGTTTTAGTGGGTTAACATTGAGGTTTGATGGAGAGGAAATGATTATGTATGCAAGAGAGTGAACTCAGTGAAATCTACTCCTAAAAATGTCATTTCATATCATTTCTAACATTTTTCCACTTCTAAGTGTTTTCAACTACCAAAGTCCACCTTTATTCTTTTTGTATATATTTACTTGCACATATTCTTGTATCTGTTACTCTAGACAGGTTACTAATCATACAATCCTTCAGTATTACACGAGTCTCTTGAAAAACAATTTTTGGTTTTATCACTTCATATTAGTTGCGCGACTCGATACACTTGCATATGAGCTAACAAGTGTCCTAATAAACAATTACGAATACAAATAAAAAAGAAAAGTTTAGCAAACAAACCTCGTCGGTAAAACAAAGTCAATATACACGTGAATCCTAAATCATCATCATTTCATTACTAGATAACAAAATCTAACTCGCAAGAACATTTTCAATGTATTTTCAGACAATGAGAAATAAGGAAAAAATTATGTTAAATTTTTTATTATCAATATAAAATAAATAATTTATGTTAGATTCTTTGTTGATCAATATAAATAATTTGTTTTAAGTTGAATAATAAAAAGTCCAACATCTTCCATCTATTTATAAAAATGTCGTTTTATTTTCGAATATGTTATTATTATTGTTATATCTTTTGCATTATAATATTTAAAAGATATTATATATATATATATATATATATATATTTATATTAGAAATGAGAATTTATATCGATTTATAATCTTCATTTATACTAGTATTACATCTTCATCTAGAATGTTGGTAGGAACATGTTTTTTAAGGGATTAGCATGAGTAGTGAGAGAAAGATATAAGATAAAACAACTACCTCCTTTAAATAAAGTTAAGGTTAATATTATTTTTATTTCTAAACGCAACAAAATGTAAACATGTTCTCGTATTCTAACTGGAATATTAGGAAATATTGTTGAGATGAATAAATTTAGATAATTTAGCCTAATAGACCATTTAAATTGGTATTTCCCGGAAAAAAAAATATGAGAAAATGAGAACAAATGTAATCCTCCTTTTTTGTGTGCTTTGAGTTGTTCTTAATTTTTACTGAATCATTTGATTTTTATCTATGGTTTGTTGAACCATATTATAAACCTAAGATTAAATCTAATTTCTCGCCCCTCAAATGAGCATAAGGGTGTGCAACATTTTCTTCCATATAGTTTCCCATAGGTTAGAAAGGAAATCATTGTTGTATATGAATTTAATCATACAATCTTACAAGTTCTTTTATGTGATTTAATCAATTTTTTTAATAAATACGTAATGTTAATGAATAATAGTTTACTATATGCTTATATATGTTTTTAAGCTCTAATCGAAATCTTCACGGATTAAATACTTTTTCTTTGCTGTCACTTTTAGTTTCCATTATCTACTAGCATCATTTAGTGATGTAATAATAAATCAGACAATCATATCAACGTTGATTTTTGAATTTTCTCATAAATTAGTATGACATTATGAGTTAGTCAAAAGGAAATGAAAAAATTAAAAACGTAACTTAAAGAAAAGCACACATTACTTTATTATTAGACTCCTCAATGACTAGACAAGTCATTGATTATCAATAAAACTCTTATATTGTTACTCGAAAATGAGTTAAAGTGTAATAGAGAAAAAGTTGAAAGAATTTTACCCATCAAAATTAAAAGCATAAATTTTAAAAAACTTTAGGGAAAAAGTTTTTGTAAACCCTAAATTCTAATAAAAGAAATAGAAAGATCGTTAAAAACAATGTAAATGGATGAATTTGAACATGTAAAGTTATATTGTAAATATAAATCAAAATCAAGATAAATGACTCAAATGGGAAAATGTTTCATAAATTGAGTGGATGAAAACATACACATTGGACTTACCAAACTAGTTTATGGAGTGTTTTATCGAACCACACGTGTGAACAAACTCGACAAGATTTTATCATACGACACGTGTAAACATTTGTCCAAGTTTAACTATTAGAAACTTCTAGATTTTGACCCTTGGCTACAATTGTTTCTTCCCAATAGTTAACTACTTTAAAACTCCATTTCTTTTAATTTTGAGCTTTTATTTTTACCTTTGATGCAACATATTACCTATTTTGCCAACATTTTCTGAAATAAACTCCAAAGTTAAATTCAAGTTTATAACATTTTAAATATTGCAATGACATTGAATGCTTTTTTTCAATGCTTTTTGAGTTTTACATGACATATATATACAATCTAATTAAAAATTAAATGAAGAGTAAATAGAATATTAAAAGGTGGTATGAGAATGTATACCTAATAATAGAAGATAGTGAAGATTTTGGATATTGAAGGTAGAGTGATGCCTTGCTCCATTTACCTCGTCACTCACTAACACTACAAATGGGGTTGAATTCCTAAACCTAACCGACAATGATGTTGGAAGCAAAAAGTTATAATATTACAACATAATTCTTTTTACCAAATAAGTATAAATCCGAAAAGTGTAATGAGTCGTTGTTGTTTGTGAAGAAAATAATAGAAAAGATGAGGAGACAAAAGGAGTGAGAGTGTTGGAGACAAGACTTAAGAGGTTTGGGGATTAATCTGAAGACAGAGATGTGTGGGTTGGCATTGATTAACGAATATATTAATAAATGAACAACACTCCTTATATATCAAGGATCAACAACATTGATCAACTCCATTGGTCTCTTTGGATTTTCTTTACTTCCTTGTATGTTGTGTCCAAGGACAACCTTTGTCTTCGTCCATTCTTGGCCCTTAATAATCCACAAAAACAAAAACACACTCTCTGTCTTTTACTCACACAATCAATTGGACTTAGGCCTCAATGAACCAAAAACTCACTAATTTTTAACCCCTAAATCTTACTCTTCAATTTCCAATGTCGATACACTGCAACTCTTTTCCAATTCTATATCTTTTTAGGCCGGACAATGTTTGGACGCTTTAGCCCATCCAAAAGGGAAACCAAAACTTCTATATGCTTTTACGCAACATTCTAAACACAAATTTATCTATTCCTTTTATATCTATGCCACTTTATATTATTTAAATATCATTCAATTTCCAAAACAAAATTACCTAATGTATAAGATTAAAATCAATACTCATAAATCAATGTGAATCGATCTTCTTGACTAGGGACAACTTTCAAAAAGGCTTAAACCCCACCCAAAAAATACTAACACGTATCACTCTAACAACTCTATAAAACCCCACACAAACCTTTCCAAACCCCGTCCTTCTCAAATCTCTCTCTCTCTCTCTTTCTTACTTTCTTTGTTTCTCTCTCTCTCTCTGTTCCAAGTCTATTCAAAACCATATTTTCCCCTCCACACGGACACAAAGTAGCTAGCTACTCACCATGTGTCATCCGGCTCTTGACGTCAACTGCAAATGCTGCACCACTTCATCTTCTGATTACCAAATTTCAATCAAGGACTCAGAAGAGAAGCACCCCATAATGCTTGCCAACCCTTTGATCTCTAAACTCCAAAACAACACAACAACAACAGAAAAAACAACACCACAACCGATAAAAGTTGTGACAGAAACAACAAAGTCTCATGTCCCTGACACCGTCAGTGAAGTCATTTCCATATCCAAAATAGCCATCCCTATGATCCTCACTGGCCTCCTCCTCTACTGCCGCTCCATGATCTCCATGCTCTTCCTTGGCCACCTTGGAGAGCTTGCTTTGGCCGGTGGCTCACTTGCTGTTGGCTTTGCCAACATCACTGGCTACTCAATCTTGTCTGGTCTTGCTGTCGGAATGGAGCCAATCTGTGGCCAAGCTTTTGGTGCCAAGAGGTTCACCTTACTTGGTCTCTGCTTGCAAAGAACCATTCTTCTTCTCCTCTTCACTTCCCTCCCCATATCACTCCTTTGGCTCCACATGAAGAAAATTCTTCTCCTTTGTGGCCAGGATGAGTCCATAGCCACACAGGCTCAATCGTATCTTGTTTACTCCATTCCTGACCTCATAGCACAATCTTTCTTGCATCCTATGAGAATTTACCTCAGGAGTCAATCCATTACCCTCCCTCTCACCCTCTGTGCCTCCCTGTCTATCCTTCTTCACATACCCATCAACTACTTCCTTGTGTCACACCTCGGGCTGGGAATCAAAGGGGTGGCTCTTGGTGGGGTGTGGACAAACTTCAACCTCGTGGCTTCTTTGATTCTTTATATAGTCTTCTCTGGCACCTACAAGAAAACATGGGGTGGTTTCTCTTTTGAGTGCTTCACACAGTGGAGGTCTCTTCTCAATTTGGCTATTCCGAGCTGTGTTTCGGTGTGCTTGGAGTGGTGGTGGTATGAGATCATGATTCTGTTATGTGGGCTGTTGGTGAACCCCAGAGCAACCGTGGCTTCAATGGGAATTCTGATCCAAACCACTTCTTTGCTTTACATTTTTCCTTCTTCATTGAGCTTCAGTGTTTCAACAAGAGTTGGCAACAAGCTTGGCGCACAGAAGCCCTCAAAGGCAAGGCTTTCTGCCATTGTGGGGTTGTCTTGCAGCTTCGTGTCAGGTGTCCTCGCATTGGTTTTTGCTCTAATGGTTAGGAACACATGGGCTAGTATGTTCACAAAGGACAAGGAGATCATAAGTCTGACATCTATGGTGTTACCCATAATAGGCCTTTGTGAGCTTGGGAATTGCCCTCAAACAACAGGGTGTGGGGTGCTGAGAGGCACAGCAAGGCCTAAAATTGGTGCTAATATAAACCTGGGATGTTTCTACCTTGTGGGAATGCCTGTGTCCATTTGGCTAGCTTTCTTCACTGGCTATGATTTTCAAGGCCTCTGGCTTGGCCTTCTTGCAGCTCAAGGGTCTTGTGCAGTGACCATGTTGGTGGTTCTGTGCAGAACTGATTGGGATTCTGAGGCCCAAAGAGCCAAGAAACTCACAGGAATGGGTGGAGCTTGTGGTGTTGATGATCACAACCGTGGTGAGGTTGATCCAGAGAAGCCACTCAAATTTGAAAGCAAGGAAGATTCTTTGGCATTATTAGCTGACTCAGATGAAAATGAACAGTGATTGGTTTAATTCATCAACCACCTTAAAAGGGAAAAACAAAAACTGATGAGAGGGGGGATAAAATATCTCATAAATTTGTCTTTTAACTGTATAGGGCAGTAGGGTAGAGACAGAGGATAACATTTTCATTTTATGAATTTTAGATAACATTAGATGCGGTTACTTACTTGTTTTTGGTGCTATTTTTAAATTGAAATTAGAGTTTCGTATCAGTAATTTACATTAAAAAAAAAAAATAACATTTAAAAATAGTACAGATTACTGATGTGAAACTCCAATTCAGGTCAGAAACAATATTCAAAAACATCTAGAAAACTGCATTTAGTTTTGCTCTCAGGAAATTCACTGGTTCATGCATATGCCTCTCCTCTAAGGACTTCTGCTATTTCCAGTAAATTTCAATTACATTTTGCAGGGCATTGAATGTCATGGGAAGTAGAAAAATGTGAGTAACCATTACTTCTGTAATGTACCTTTTTTTGTTCAGCTTTACACAGAAGAGAAGAGAAGAGACCCTCATTTCATGATTTATGCTTCTTACTCACTTGTCTGTTCCTCTATTTTCTACCTCAATACATTCAACTTTTGTCCTTTCTCTCCCTTTGGTCATATTCTCCATAAGAAATCATTATAAAAGCCACAACAGGCTTTAGAGAATCTGCCTACTCAATTTGGAGTTTTTATTTTCCCAAGTTATCAGATTAATGGAAAATAAGAAGAGAAATAATACCTATATCAGAAAAGAAAAAAAATATAAAGTGAAACAAGATTTATTCTGTAGTACAAGAACTTGATTATGTACTGAAATTTGACATTGACTAAGAATTAGGAAATTCTATTTATGCATAGCAGCCAGGCTGCCAGTTATTTTGGGAATGAATTGCACATTGTTGTACCTTAAATGCATGAAAGAATATAAAAATAATGCGATTTCTCACCCCACATAAATTGAAGCAAAGTTTAGCTAGCTGTCTTTGGTTCCTTGTTACTAAACTAAGATGTTTGGTCCTATCATTGCACAGCCATGGCACTTCAACCTATACCTAATTTGACACAGTATTATATGCATGAGATTTAGTCAAAGAAATTAATTATCTTTGATAAGGAAACATTTTAAAAGAAGTCCCTTTTAGCTGTTTCCAAGTGACCATGAGACTATTTTGTTTATTTATGGATTGCTTAGATAGAGACTGAAGTTGTTTCACTGTCAAAAATTGATTTTGATGATCCTGAGCATGAAAACTTGCTACTTGTGTTAATTCAACATTTTGCTCTGCTTCTACTCATACATGGGACAAAATAAAATAAAAGAAAAAGTACAGTTCTCCTGGTTGGCATTGTGCTAGGAAAGATCTCAACTATCAAATATTGTTTGTCT
The DNA here is from genome assembly GCF_000741045.1 of Vigna radiata var. radiata. Classification (NCBI taxonomy): domain Eukaryota; kingdom Viridiplantae; phylum Streptophyta; class Magnoliopsida; order Fabales; family Fabaceae; genus Vigna; species Vigna radiata. The sequence continues at coordinate 11,208,544 of NC_028351.1, forward strand.
AAAATAAGATGGGGATCATAACAAACGTGGAGTCACTAGCAATTCAGATCACAAGATCACTGATGGGGCAGAGTTTGACTAATTGATATATGAGGAGTTTCTATTTCTTCAAGGACCACATTAAATGGATATGTGCAAATCTATGTTTTAATGCTCAAGTGGTGCAAATTTGTCGTCAAGTTAACAAGTACAAGGTAATCTCACTCTTAGTGAACATTGTAGTTTCTGCCATTAAAAATTTTCACAATTTTAATTTCAAGTCAAACTCACTCAAAACTATAGTACAACACAACATTTTAGGGCACAAATTGGGATGCCATTGCCCAACGCCGGCACCATAAGTTCCCACCCTTTTATGCTTCTTCTTCTTCTTCTGCCTTTTCTGTCACTTTCTCCTTTTCTTTTCTTCTAACAAATTCAGCATCCGATACTTCTACTCTATCAATCTACTCACATTCCTTTTCTTCTTCTCTGTAAACTTCTTTCAATGTCCACTCTGTTTTCAAATGTACAAAACTTTAGTTGCAATAGGAGAAATGACCCATATATGGTACTGCCAGACTTAGATTTAAAAATTATATGGTCCTCCAGAAGACTGTGTTAGTTTGTGATGTTTTACTATTAAATAGAATAAGATGCAAGAAAAAATAAAAAGCATTAGTTAAGCAGAAATGAGAGGGGTACTTTTGTGCAGATAAGCAGAGGAATTTATGCACATTGAGATTTTCAAAGGAAAAGGCAGTGCAAGTTGCATATCAAGTTGCAGATTGATTTAATGGGGACAATAGATTCTTATGAAGAGTGAGCAGTAAGACATTTTTATTTTGGGGGATGAGGGGGGACAATATCTTCACACCCTCTTTTCTTAGCTTTGTTGCTTTCGTTATTATTTTACAGTAATAATAACAAGGATGTCACTGTTCTTGTTGGAAATCAACGTTGGAGTATCTATCTCAGAATTTCGGAATCAATTTTCTTACACTATTTTTTTTTTTCTTTTTTGTTCTTTTTAAAGAGAGGGCCAAAACACATAAATCTCTATAAAATATTGTATGTTCTCAATCAAATTTTCATTATTTTTTTATATCATTTTAAAAAATCATATTTTATGTGTATATAAATTTAAATATTTTATCAGATGGAGATATTTTATATATATATATATATAAAGTCATGTTCATCTATTTTATCAAGGATGTCGATCAATACATGTACACAAGAACTGATTACCAATAGGATATGATCACTCCGTGTAGGTAACCATTATAAGTAGTTAAAAACTAATTAATAAAGTAACAGTCATTAAAGGATATTAATGATCAATTATAAACTCTATAAATATAAGTTTAAGGTCCGATTTATTAAGATTTTGAATGTTTAAGTGTTTTCTGTAGATAAACCCAATCGATTTGAAAAGAACTTGTAAAAAAACGTGAACTATGAAGAGATCATAATAAGACCATTGTTCATCGATCTTACTTAACTGAAAGAGTTTGTATGCTAACAAATTTCTTAAAATGGGGATGAAGATGAAGGAAACATTGGATAGCTTATTCTCCCTGTGATTCCTCAAAATTCCTTTTTCTATATGGAACTTATGTCAAAGGATATACTTTTACAATAAATTGACTTCTTTTTATTTTCATCACTTCACATTGATTCTTGACATTTTTAATGTTCTATGTTGGGATAATCTTGTTTTTCATTTTAACTACTGTTAACGAATTGGTTGCTGACAAAGGTTATTTAAATTGTTTTAAAATTGTTTCAGTGCTTGTTCTAGCATCAAACACAGCATACTGCTAATTTTATCATAGTTTTTTTGTCAGCAAGATAACATAAACAAGTTTGTGAAGCAGACATTTTACGACATAAAACTACAAAAAGAAATTTTCAAAATTCAAACCTTGTTTGGAGCATGTTCGTAAAGTCAACGAGGCTTTTAAGTAATTAAGAATGAGTAAGCAACGATCAAGAGAATTTTAGTTGATTAATTAAGATTAAAGTTAAGATAAACTAATTGATTGAGTATGGTGCATATTTATTATCATGATGGAAAAGATTCCAATTAAATGAATTTATCTTTGAGTGTCTCTGCTGAAAGATACAATTCATGTATACCACCAGAGTTCCTAATTCCAAATGTCACCTTCTCTGATCTTTCATATAATAGTGCTTAAATGACTAGGATTAAGCATTCTGTACATCAACAACAAATAACTAATAACATTTATTTTCAAAAATTTTAATCAATTCAAGTCCAATAATTTATTTGCAAATTATTCCAGATGAAAAAATATTTTTCTTTTCATATCAACTTGTTAATTAGGATTATTTTTTATTAAGATTTATTTAGTTAATATCGTAATTAGAACTTTTTCTTTTATAAATTTTTTAAATTTTCGTGCACATAAAAATTCAGGTTTATATTGTTTGAGAAATTGGAACAGACGGATTACATAAAAAACTCTAATTAATAAAGGTATTTTTATCTCTATCACTTCTATTTCAAAAGTATTCAAAAACCTTTCGGTGAAGATTTTCTTACAAGAGATTCTTATAAACAATAATTAATATTAGTCTCTTATGAATATATTTTCTAAAAATTAAAGAAAAAATTTAATTTAGCAAAATCACATGTTACTAAAATATATAATACTTTTTTAGATAAAAAATAATAGAAATTAAGATATATTTTATACTATACTAAAAGAATAAATTTTAAATTTAGTTCAACTTATGATAATTAACTTATAAAATAAAATTTATATCTATTTATATTAGTTTTATTTTTAATCGATGTACTGAAATGAATTTTTCAAAATCAAGTTATTAAAATTTAAAGTGAAAACTCAATTTCAAATTTTATATATATTCACTTTCACAATTTCATTAACTTTTAGATTTGTTGGGCATATTTATATTTTTGAGAAAATTTACCATTACCATGTTCATACTTAAAGATTTCTTATTTTGAGGAAAATGAACTTATGTGAGATTATGGAAAGTGTGTTTCCTTATCACATAAAAGAATAATCAATATAAACCTTAGAGACTGAAAAATACTATTAAAAATCAAAGGAAGTAATCAAAAGTTGTATCATAAAAAATAAAAAAAGAAAAAGTGAAAGAAACTCAGATTGAAACTCTATTAAGGTATTTAAATTTTTCACTCTTCTTAAATTTATTTGTTAGAAAAAAAAAAAAAAAAACTTTTGTTCAGGTGTTATCTGATTAGACTCTGCACACATAGTATAATGGTGTTAAGGGGAAACAGAAAAGTCCGAGAATGAAATGTCATACAATTTAAAAAGAGCAATGCTGTTCATAAAAGTCAATCATCTTCATGTGTCCTATGATTAGATTTCCATCATTAATTTCTTTTTTCCTTTTCAATTTCGTATGTAAAAAAAAAATGTAAGAATAATGTGGTTGACTTTTAATGATAGTCAACTCTTTTGTTTGCATGTTATATAGAATATTTCTTCTCGGATTGTCGTATGTATTCATTCTGTATGAACTGTAATCATTGAGAGAAACATAATAATTAATCTTTCTAAGTTGTCATCAAATAATATTTTAAAAACATACATATATTTTAATCACCATGTAATGTAAGTATATTAATTTTTTCCCCTTCTCATTAAGATCTAAAGTAATTATACTTATTGTATATAAAGATGATCAATTAACGTAACCTTTGATAATTTATATGTATTTATTAGTCGCTTTTAATGTAATCTTTGTCTTAAGTTTGCTTATTTGTTCACCATTTTGTAACTTTATAAAAGAATATCATTTGATATTTGACACATATAACTAAAACAAGTTTAAAAATGTTCATTTTATTATAGTTTTTTTTTTCTTGTCACATCCTCTTTTATATTAGATATATAATCTGATGTAAATTTATACTTTTAAGTAAATTTTTACACTAAAATCATACTAAAAACAAATGTAAAATACATTCACTTCACCTTACGTTTACACTTTTGATAATTAATTATTAATATTCAATTTCATTAATCTAATCACTGAATTATAATACACAACCCATAAAAACAAGTATGCTATAATATATATAATATTATATATATATATATATATATATATATATATATATATATATATATATATTAAGATCTAGCTAATTTAAATATTTAACTTATAAATATTTAAACTAATGATAAAGATTTAGTTCTATTTTATAACGCGTATAAATATTGCACATGAAAATAAAACTATATAGTGAATTATTAATTATTTTTATAATTATTTGAAAATTACATAACTCAGATTTGTTATATAGGAAACTTTTATGCAATAGATGAATTAATAGAATTTAAAATTTATAAGAAAATAAAACATAAGTTTGTAAAGACTATAATTGATGTTGATGTTACATGTATCTCCATGTATGTGTTGGTGGTAATGCTTGATGTTAATGGCAGATTTTCCGGTGTATGTATGGTATATAGAATTTCCATCTCAATGTCCATAATTGAATAAAAGAAAGAAAGAAATTACTCCAATCATATATCAATATATTAACATACTTTTGGTAGTTTCAATGCTATTGAATTCACTCATTTTAACTATATATATAATATAAAAGAATATACCATTAATATTAAATGTTTAACCATAGCATCTACGTCATTTTACCGATGTTTCTTCGTTAAATATGGTAAGAATCTTGACAAGAGTGTATAGGTATCACTTGATGGATGTTAACTTAGTAAAGTGAATTGATTTAGTGTTTATCTCGATTCATTTATTTTTTTCAAAATAGCATTTTTAAAAGAAAAATTTCTTAAGTAGATTGATTGAAACATTATTTCTCCAAATAAACCAATGTAAACATTATTTTTTTCAAATGGACCTATTTGATTTTTTTTTTTTTTGTTTTTTTAAAATGTGGAGAGAAAAAAATTAAAAATTAAAATTATGGAAAAGTATTTTCGATTAATTAATTAAAAGTTTTGAGTTTAAGTTTTTTAATTTACAGACGGAATAAAATAAAAAATAATTTATGATTTTTTGTAATATAATTTGAAATTAAATTTTTTATTATTAATTTTTTGAAAAGTAAAAGTACTATAATAGAAAATATTTATGATCAATAATACTAACAACAATGATAATAATGTTGTAAAATTTTAAATTTAGTCTTTTATTTTTCATTTATATTTTTTTACAAGTCATTATGATATTTAGGGTTAAATATGTTTTTGTCCCTTAAATTTGAATGAAAATTGGAATTATTTTTCTTCAAAATTTTGGTCCAATTTAGTCCTCAATTTTAAAAATGTATGGATTTAGTTCTTTTAACCAAATTTTGTTAAGTTTATTTCATGTTTCAAACACATTTGATGATAGTATTTGAGTTGTTTACAGTATTTAACACATTTTTTCTTCAATATTAGTTGAGAAACGCAGGTAAAACCTCAAATAAACTTAACAAAATTTGATTAAAATAATTAAATTCATGTAGTTCAATCGAAGAAGGACTAATTTCAATTTTTACCAAAAGTTAAGAGACAAAAAACATATTTAGTCTTAATATTTAGGGGTGTCAAAATGAATCAACTAGGCTCACACAGGTTGACTTACTACAAGTTGTGAAAAAAATAAGTTAACTCAATCCTATTTTTTTTTAGTGTTTCATAAATTTTGTAATCAAATTCAATCCATCTCAGCTTAGTAAATTAGTGGATTGACTCACTTAACATTATTTTGTTTTTATTTTTAATTTTATTTTACATATTTGTTATAGTACAATTAAAATAGATTGATTTAATTCATTTTTAATAACACTATAATCAAAATACTAATTTATTTTCCACACATTACTATAAAGATATTAGTTGAAAATTAAAGCATCAAGTTACATAACTTGATAAACAAATAAATTAAATAGTAAAATTATTTAAATATTACTGAATTAAGTTTAGTATTTAAAAAAATCAAATTATTAGAATTATTAGAAGTAGCAAATAATTATAATAAAAAAATTATAAAACATGATAAAAAAAACTACTATAGGTTATTATTATTAGGTTAGAATATCCCTTTCAACATAACTTGAATCGGTTTAATATGCACCCACATTTAAAAATAAAACGAAAGAATCTATATTAACTTTTAAATATAAGTAATACAAGTTTTAAAGAAGAGAATCTATATTAACTTTTCTTTACTCAAATATCACTTTGTTGCTTGAACAACATCACTTATTTCACACTCCCTCGTATTCCAAACAACAATAAAAACTTTAACTCTTTATCACTTAATAAATCATCTATGGATTGAATGATAGGACCCCAAATAAAAATCATTTTCTTATTATTTCTCTTTCTCAAGTCATAAATCACAAGTATTATCAATTAAATAATCACAACATCTTTACTGATGCACCTCTCGATATTCAAGCAAAAGTAAAAAAAGTAAAAAAAATAAAATAAAATAAAATAAAATAAAATAAAATAAAATAAAATAAAATAAAATCTAAAAGAATTAATACGCATATTAGCTAAAATCATCCTTATCACAAGTGATATATCCATTGAAACATTATTTAATATAAAATATTTCAATTCACCACATCTCCGTCCAAATTCAATTAAAATAATATATGAAAAACATATCAAACTATATGGAAGATAAAGAGATATGCTTAAAAAGAATGCTTTCATCTCAATGAGACATTCACTAGACATTGGCCACAATCAAATTAAATTTTTACCGTTTTTTTCAATTTAATCTATTGTCACATTAACGAATTAAAAATTTAAGAATGGAAATAACAATAATAAATAATTTATTAAAATAAATAATCGAAACTAATAAAGTGAAAATCTTAATAAAATACCAGTTTCATCTTTTATTATAAAATGTAAGTCTAATATTTAGAGTAAGAAATTTTAATTACTCGTAACTTTTTAATAAAAAAATTTCATCTCTATCTATTTCATTACCATACTATTGTGATAAATAAAAATAATGCAGGTGTTAACAAGCTCATAAAAAATAAATTCGATAAATCTGCAGTTGCTAATTATAATTGAAGTTAGAATTAGCAGCGTGGTTAATATGATAGAATAAAAGTAGATTCTGTCGTAGATTCTATTAAAAGATTCCCTGTTCTGACAGATGTACTATTAAATGTATTTTTAGTCGAATTCTCGATAGTGTTGTGAATAGATATTTGTTGTTACTTACTGTACCATTGCGCAAGAACACACAAAGATTCCTCGATAATACGCGTTATTAATTATGCATTTGTGCCTTACCTCAAACCATACTCATCCCATACCAAGAATCAAATTATTTATGTCAACTTAAATGCTAACAATTCATAATTTATTTTTTATTTTATTAATATAATATTTAATTACAATATTTTAATCAAATATATCAAAACAATAATGGTATAGTTATTTTAACATTTAAAAACATAATTTTTTCTCAACTTTTATCTAACAAAGCTATGTTCTTGCACAGCAAAAATAACACGACCTCCTTCGAACCAGAGTTCCCAAGTCATGCCAAGAACTATTAAGGTTTAGCCCCAACGTATCTTTTGACACCCAATGTTCGGTTATAAAACCAATACCAAATGCTTCGCAATATAATAAATGATAAATATTGTTTTCAATCAAAAGAACTTATGTAACATTCAAAAGTTCATATACTTAATAATTTAATTAAACGATAAAGTTTATAGAAACTGAATGAAAACTCTTTTTAGTATTTTCATTAAAGAGTTAGTGTCACTAGTGCAAAATAGACTTATTAAGTCTGTGAATTTAAGTCTGTTTAGAAAAAAATAGACTTAAAAAATGTACAATGATAGTTTTGTAAATAAAAGTGATATTTTTACATCTGTTATTTTTCTGACAGATCTAAATTAGTAATTTTAAGTCTATTACTTTTTTAACAAACTTAAATTAATATTTTAACATTTGTTACTTTTCTACCAAACTTAAAAATATATTACTTTTACGTTTCTTACTTTTTAAGAGACTTAAAAATCTCTTTTAACCTAGTCCAAGTGGATTTTTATTTTCACTTTCACCCGTTAATCTTGTAAAAAAAATTTCATTCTTCAACCTTTTCACTGCTCCATCTAGTCTTAACAACCACGACCAACAACAACATTTTTCCGGTGACAACAATATTTTTCCAGCGACAACAGGATTCTTCCGGCAACGACCACCACAACAGGTACAATATTATGTTTTAAATGATAGGTTATCTTAGGAAAATGAAATGGTAGATGTAGAAGATGAATAGATATAAAATGCTTAGAGATATTGCAAGTCTGTTTGCTTTACTCACAAATGGTGTAGTTCTCCTCACCATTGTTGGGTTTCTGCAGTTTCTGCTGTTTTAGAAAATATTACGGATACCTGCATGTTGGTTAGTGGTTGCCCTGCTGAAATCCTAAGAACCGCTAGCATGGTTGTTGAATAAGTTTGAAGAACTACAAAAACCATCTCTGGAACGAGTTTCCAATTAAAACAAACGAGAAGAGAAATCTCTTCTCCTAAAAATAAAAAGGATTTTCTATAGAATAAGAAGAGAAGCCAATATGGATTGGTGGAGTTCTCGGCAGTCCTGAACTGCTCCTCTTTGCTTCTCTATGATGTTTGAGTGTCCAACATTGTGGAAGATATTGGAGAGCTTTGTGGTTTCAGATATTGCTACTTGGAGTGACTGAACGAAGTAGCTGTTAATGTTCGGACTTATGTTTATTGAGATGGATAAGTCTCAGTTAAAACTATCATGTATAATAGAGATAAGTCTCAGTTAAAATCTATCAAATTTTTAACTTACTTTTGAAAGTCAACTAAAATTTTTAATCAGTTTTTAAATTTATCTTTTCATCTTCAGTCCCCGAAGGATAAGGTTTTTATTTATTGTTATGAGAAAATGTGGTCATTAAAATTTCAAAACAAATACTGTACAAGATAGAAAAAGGAGTTGTTCACAATGTCTTATCAATTGTGCTTTACTTGTATGTTTTGATTTCAAGGTTATTCAACAATTACAATTACATGTCTATCAATTCAGACAATTGGCAAGATGGAGTATATCTTCTTCTGTACTTGTAATAAATGTTTGGAAGCTTTATTTACTTTTCATTTCAAAACTTTTGTACTTGTTCTCTTCATAAGAAACCCAACAACGAACTGAAGAACTTAATTCAAGGGTAATGTTCCAACTTTCATATCATCTAATAAGTATATAACAATTATGACTAATTTGTCATCAATTTAACTAGAGTTGTGGGTGGCACAAACTTTTTATGTCAAAGGAATAGACAAAAGCAAGTTCAAATTATATAACCTATGGTGAGATATCATTTAATTATTAAATTAATTATTTTGTGTACAAGTTATACGATATGAATTTTCCTTTCTTTTATTGTAGTGCAATAGACAGATTAGTTCATGGGAATGTGGGTACTACGTGATGTATTGGATCAAAGCAATATCTAGGCGGAAATTTATGATAGTTGGACAGAGGTAAACACTTATAACTAATGCACGAGTTCTACGATTTTAGGTACGCCACTACATAATAACATTTTTTGTTTTAGGTGTTCAATGATCCATCACCAATATTGAAAGAGACCATTGCCGAAATAACACATGAATGGGCAAGTTGTCTTCTACAACGTGGAGATTAGATTTTGATTAGGTGTTGTTTAAGTTTTGATTTTGGTTATGTTTGTACTTAAAAAGTTGAAGTTAGACTTTCTCTAAACTACAAATTTGAAGTTAGACATCTTGTTTATTTTGATTTTGGAACTCTTTATTATGTATTAGACATGAACAATTGGAAATATATATTCTGTTCTGGAAAATTTGTTGTATTTCAGGTTTTGGTTTAATGACTAAACAAATAAAATAAATAAAATATAGCAAATTTAAGTCTGTTATGGTCACAACAGACTTAAATTTGTGTACGAAGATCTAAGTCTGTTGGTCAACAACATACTTAACATTTAAGTCTGTTGGTCAACAACAGACTTAAAACTTAAGTCTGTTGGTCAACAACAGACTTAAATTTTACGTCTGCCGAATCTAAGTCTGTTGTAAAACAGATTTAAAAAGCCCAAAATAACAGACTTAAAAAGCCTGTTTTGAACTAGTGTGTGTAAAAAATGTAATATAGAGTATTTATAATTGTTAAAATTATATTTCATTTACTTCATTCTCATGTATAAAAAATATCTCAATCCATATTTAATTCAAAATCAATTCTTCAATATACTCAAATCATATCTCTAATGACTTTGAACCTATGATAGTTCATAAATTTTCAATTCATTAAATCCTCACAAAAGAGTGGTGCATTAAGTTCAAGAGTTTAAGATTACCAATGAAGCAAGTTCTATTCATGGATACAAGCATCCATTAGGCATTCAATTTCAAGTCTAGATTTTTAAGGTATTTTCCAACACCTCAAGAATCACAAATCAAGCATGAGAACAATCCACATCAAGCATTAAGCACGAAAGTGAATATTAACACGAATTGGAAAAACATATATTATTAATAACGTAAAATTACACAAGAGTTTCATGTTTTACAACTAATCTTAACAAATAAGAATAACCCTCAATGGTGAAAAACTTAGGATTCTACAAATTGAAGAGATAGGGAAGAAATGGAAACCAAAGAGAAGATACAAGCCCTTTCCCAAAGTTCTTGGCAACTGCTTCATACTCAAATTATGTCTCCCCTTCAGATTTTCACCTCCAATCCGCAACCCATCTTCCTCTTCAACCCTAAAAAGGGAAAAACCACCATGTTTAAAAATAATTCTTTTTTATCCAATCATGCTTCTTGAGTTCGAACTTGCTTTCCTCTACCAGAATTGTTTCCTATTTCCTTATTTCACACACTCAAAAAGAGATTAGAGGTAAAACAAACATATACTAGCTAAAACACAAGAAAACATAAAAACACACTAAACTTGGAGACAAAATAAGGTAAAATTTATGAAGGAGTTTATTTATTCATGAAAGTATACATACAAAAACATGTAAAATCAACAGTTATCAGTGTTCAATTTCAATTCTAGGTTTAAGTCATATTTTTCAATACATCAAGAATCACAAATAAAACCACGGGTGATCAAGTCACAATAAGCATTAAGTATGAAAATTGAATACTAACATGAATTGGAAAAACAAATATTATTAACATCATAAAATACATAAGACTCAGTTTATTACATCTCATCTCAACAAATAGAAGTAACTCTGCATGATAGAGAACGTACGGTTTACAAATCGAAGAGATAAGGAAGAAATTGAAACCAAAGAGAGATGCACATCCTTTCCCAAAGTACTTTGCCTATATTCCATGCTTCAAGCATGCTTCCTCTTCACATTTTCATCTCCAATTCGTAGATCCTCTCTTTCATGAATCCCAAGAGGGGAAAAATGCCATAAATGAAGCTTAAAGCCCAAGAAGGAGAAGGGAGAGCTTTTCAGCACCCTAAATAATCTCTAGGGGCCTCTCATCTCCAGGTGAAGAATGAAGTGAGAGGAAAAGAATCCCAAAAAATCTCACGAAAACATTATTAAATACCCACTTTAATGTATCATGACCGACAAATTCACCCAATGAGTTCATTCTCACCCGGTGAGACCTAAAAATCAATGTTTTCTGACTTGCAACTCGTTGGTGAGTCATATTTTTAGCCAGCGACTCGAATAGTCTATGTTTAGGTTGTTAGACTCGCCCAACAAATCAATCGCATGTTTTCTAGTCGTTCGGGGGCAATTCATGGTAGGATAACCCTACAGGTGAGTCTTTTCTTAATGTTTGCGATGTTAGGTGCAATTTTAGTGCTCCTAGAGTGAGTATTTATCTAAAAATTATTTTTTCCTATTGAATTATGTTTCCTTGAGTTCCAACTTGTTTTCATCCACCAAAATTGATTCCTATTACCTTATTTCACACACTCAAAGCGAGATTAGATAAAAACAAACATATACTAACTAAAACACAAGAAATCATAAAAACATTATAAACTTGGTGACAAAATAAGGTAAAAGCTTTGAAGGAGTTGATTTATTCGTGAAAGTAGACACACAAAAACATGTAAAACCAATAGTTATCACCCAACAATGGTTGTTTAGCACCCATTGTTACAACCCTGGAGCTCACTAACATCCATTTTATAATTTGTGACCAACAATACATAGCTGGCACACATCTCTAGAAACCCCTAAAGGTTTCTGTGATTCATTTTGCCTTTGGTGCTCAAGAGTTCTAAGTATATATATGAAATTAGTAAGTTGGATTTATCTAAGTTATTATACTACTTTCTTGTATCAAAATAAGTCTAGTTTAGTTTCAAATAATCCCATACAACACCAATGCATAAGTTTAATACACCATACATAAATCAACATATTGTACCCGATCCCTTTTTTAATAAGATAAATCATTTAACAAGTTCAGTTACCCAGACCTTTAACCAACTTTCCTCATCATCATTCCAAATTATAATAGGTCAAATTATTCATACTAAAACAAATGAAATAAAATAAAATCCAATAACAATAACAAATCAATCAAAGCAACAATAACATAACCTCATAACAGTATGCAAAATCAAATATTTATTATTACCACCATCAATATGAAACAATAATATTCTAAAATATAAACTAGTTTTTCTTAACTTAAAAGAATAACTTATCTTCAAATTTAGAGTCTTCAACTTAAGAACCATTGTCACTCATAATTAGGAACCTATAATAGATTATCCAAACAAGATAAAAATTCAGTATATGGTAAATCAAGCTGAAAGAACCACTTATCTGAACTGACTTTACTAAGATGGATGACTAAAACAACATGAAAACTAAAGAGAAGAGTGATTTTATAAGATAGATAAAAATTAATCTTTTCTAAAATTTATTCAGTTCAAAATACTCTTTACCTTACTGATTTTATTATGATGCAATTAGATTTAAAAAAAAAAAAAGAGAAATGAAGAAAATGCAAAAGAGAAAGTGAAAAAATATTTGGCTTGCAAAACGAAGTCAAGGGAATGAAATAAAAAGACTAAAGAGATAAAATGTATTTTCTTCTTCTACCTATTATCCATTATTATAATATTATTATTATATATTATTATAATATATCTTTTTAATATGTCACAAAGTTAAATTCAAATTAAAATATCAAATAATAATTTGATAAAATCCAAATAATTATATTAAAAGAGTAAAAATGATAAAAAAAAATATCTGTCTTAAAATAAATTATAAAATTAATAATCAGATAAAATTTAATATAAGTTTATTATATAATTAATTATATTTTAAAATTTAAAACATAGACAACTATAAAAATAAGAACATAAATATATATATATATATATATATATATATATATTTAATATTTTTCAGCTATTCCATGGAGAATATCATCTCAGATTGAGTTGGCAGAGATGAACAGCAAAAGATGCCTAAATTACACAAAAAATGGAGAAAAAAAAAAGGATAGGGTGATTATTAGTTTAGGTTATTACTACATATCTAATAATTATAGAAGTAATATTGATGTTGGACCACCTGGATTCTAAATGATACAAAGCAAAACACATGATGCCAAGTGGTAACATATGAACTACTCAGTTGGCATCTATATATATTGGGTTGACCTAAAATATTAATGATAAGATGCTACCTAGCTACTCTAGAAAGCTCATATATAATTAATGAATAATCCTCTCATAATACCCCTTTCAATGGATATTTCTTCGTCATCCAAATTAAATCAGATCAACAAGGAAAATATTAAGATATTTTCGCCGGATTTTTTAATGTAACAAATTCTTCATTGGATCACTTTCATCAAAAAAGTATGTAATCATGACACAATTTCATCATATTATAATCAACCCAGATAATATTGCATGGAAAATCATTCTTTTTATCATAAGGGGTCACCAAAGGAACACACAAATTATATCATTGGACTATACAATTAATTATGGCTATGTTGAAAAGTGTCTTCTTCTATATATTATCTTAATTACTTAGGTTACAACTTTTTTTATTTGAGGGATATATTCACAACGTGAGCATGAGGCTCACCATCTTCATTCGTTAATTTAGTTGGACTTGAAATTGATTTGAATGGATTCCAATTTTGAAAATTGACTTCGTGTGTATATTTTATGATAGATTTAAATTGTGTTGAGTTATTTTAGCTCAATTTAGTGTTACTATTTTCTTGAAAAATAAAAAGAGTAAATGTTTTAAGAAATTATGTATGGGTATAAAATATTATTCAATAGATAATTTTGTATTTGATGATATTATATTTATAATAAATTTAATATAGCAGATCATTTTTAATCATATTTTATTACGGTTTCTTTCAACTTGTGTGAATAATTTTTATGAATTTTGATTAGTCACCACTTGACTTATTCGTTTTTCTTTTATAATAAAATATTACATTTTATTGTATATTTATAGAGTTGAATTGAAATTTGAATAAATTTAAGTCATTTGAATATTTGTAGTCGTAATGAATGTGTAGAATTGGATTTAAGTTAACACTATAATGTATTGATAGACCAAAGTTGAAGTTAAAAAGACCATAATTCAGCCATAAAACATACAATAACATGAATAAAAATACTAAATATACAAAAGATTAGTTCAAAATACAGATAGAGAAAGTACATAATTAAAATTATATAAATATTATTTATGGGCAACTTTGCTTCTATCGATATCACAATTACCTAAATTGAATTATTAACATTATATAAATACCAAATATTTGTAATTAACAATATAATGTATCTTATCAATAAACAAAAGTTTTGGTACAAGATATATTTTACTATTGGCATGTTCACTACTGTAATATTAATGGTTATTAGTTGGTTTAGCTTAACGTTACGCTGTCAAGCATAACATAATCATATTTTTAACTATAAATTTTTAAGATTTATAATTTAGTTGGCACTAGTTATATTGTCGAGCCTCTTAAGTTAATTTTAAATTCAGAGTAAGAAATATTAAAATTAAAAATAATAAAAGCAATTTGTGAGGACTTCGTAAGAAAAAAAAAAATCTCAAATCTCAATTTGATGGACTAAAAAGCTAGTTTAGTTGAGTTTTGAATATGCCATAAAACATCACTTGATTTTAATTTAAAAGTTTTTGTTCGTAAACAATATGAAATCTATTATTTATTTTGCGTATCACAAAAGAGGGAAATTTTCGTACAAATGTGTAAAATATATATATATATATATATATATATATATATATATATATATATATATATATATATATATATATATATATATATATTATATATAAATTTGTCTCACGATATAAGATACCAAATCAAAGAAGAAAAAGATGTGATGAATTAAGTTTAAAGTATGAAAATCATATTTTATCAAAAAAGATCATAATGAGTTAATTGTGAGAAACTCATGTTTTGATGGTCAAACACTACTCGAAAAATATTGTCTCTTTCATATCAAATTTTCACAAATTTATTTTTGATATTACTTGATTTTTTTTAATAAAAATATTTTATATATATATAAATTCATATTTATCAATTATTTTATCTAATACGAAACTTTTGTATGTATCTAAACAATAATTATGTAAAAAATAAGACTATAATGTCCTTAATGTTAGCATTTGAGAGTTTGAGAAGAGTAAAGTAGAAAGACAAAACACCCTCTCAGGAGACAAGACACCTTACCGAACAAAATCGTACGTAGGGATGAAACAAACGATATGGGTGTTTTGTTGAGATCAAAACTTAATGTTGGCAGTAGTTTTTGTGAGCTTGAACAGGCAGATGACGTGTGAATTAAGCACTCTTGGTGGTGATGAAAAGGCAAAAGGCACGATTTCTAATCTTTTCTTTATCTCAATCATATCACCACAGAATCCCACAGCTGAAGGACGTTTAGGGCTTACCATAGACCAATCTTAGGTCACTTTTTGATTCTTCTACTTCAAGGGCTGTGCTTTCTCTTCAAACCATGCAAATTAATTATTATCATTATCATCATAATTAATCTACAAAGTCAAGCCAAGGATTATTTTTTATTTTCATTCAATTATTAAATTCTCATTTCTTAAAAAAATTATCTACTCTTGATTTCATCATGTGCAAAATCCATTTCAGCATATACAATAATAACTATGACATCATTCTCTAACAGACTGAAGTGGAGGATTCATCTTATAAAAAATACAATGTTAAACAAATTAAATTGCTCGTTAATTATAGTAATAAATAAAAATATTACTGAGAAAAACTGGACATTTCCTAGCCAGACTGTATGATCTCATAAATTTTAGACATGTGACGTTTTTCTTTTAACTTAAGCAATTTGTATAGACTATTCAGGCCCCAAAAAACGAAAATATAATTATTTGAAATCGAAACAAAGTAAAAATAAATAAATTAAATATATTTATTTATTATTAATATTCTATTTTCATTTATTCTCATTTAGACACACTAACACTTTAATTTAAAAATTAGCATAAGAAAACAAAATTGGATCTAAAATCTATTAAGATTTTTCATCTTCAAAATCCTTTGAATAATTACAGTTATGATAGTCATTTTAATTGATGATAGTCATTTTAATTGCTTTATACAAAAGAACTTTAATTGTTTTATACAAAAGACTACAAGGAGACTTGATAAAGTCAACAATCAAATTCAAAGAAAAAAACTGTAAATTCTGAAAAAATTTCTTCAACTATATCTACAATCACATAGGAATAAAATAATGAAAAAAATAAATATAAGAAAGATATTGCTCATTATTACCATAAAAAAAACTCAAAGTATAAAATCACTTATTTATTTTGAACTTCCAAATTAATAAGTAAACAATCAAATAACAATATTTAAAGAATTAAAGTTTTGGTTAGTGACACTTCTTCTAACTAAATCAAATTCCTCCAATCAACACGATTCATATGAAAAGAATAAAACTATTTTGTAACTAAACCACATAATATTGTTGAAAGTTCAATTAGGTGCATTATCATCATTATTAAAAGAAGAAATGAAGGTGGTAAATTATGAGTGTTTTTAGTGTATGATGAGTAATGAAATATATAGATATAAATTTATATAGAATGAAGTGGATATAAATTTGCCCACTAAGTAACATTAAAAATTAAGTCATTCTAGGGTCCAACATATAGAATGTTTATCTATCATTAATTTTAATTATTTATTTTGTAAGTGTTGTGTTTATTAAATTTGGTTATATTGTTGGATTTGAAGTATATGTCATAAATCAAATCTGTCAATAATAATAAAATTATGTTTATTAATTATTATTTATTTGTTATATTTATTGATATCACATGATAATGCCCTTGTTAAAATTAAAGACTTGTTATAATAATATGAAATAAGTCTTATAAAATTTAATTTAAATTGTTCTTGATCATAAGATTATTGAAGATAAGACATCAGTAATCTAAATATATCAATCTATGTGTAGTAGTCTTTATCATATAAATATTCATTTTTTAAATTACACATAAATGGTACATATAGAGATATGATCATTGAACTGGCTCAAAGAATTGTATGAAGTTGAAACCAAAAATTTTAGATATGGAAATTATTGCTTGATTTGTGTATTAAATAATAACACATATATTGTAATGAAAATCTTGCTTTACTAATAATCTAATTTCATAGACTAAAATATTAAGTGGTAAGAAAAGGAAAGTTCTTCCACACCACAACCTATGTAGATGTATACAAGTTGGATTGAACTTACCTTAATTCATTTTTCTTAAGCTTGTTTGTTAGTCTAATTATGAGATTATATTATATGTTAATCTCTTGTGAGACATATTTAAACTCTCTTTTATAACAAAAAGAATATTTTTGTATATTTTTTTGTTATGTTTATGTTATATTTTGAAATACTAAATATTTTTAAGATTCCTTCTATTTGATTTATAGGAAAGTGAAGGGTTTATTTTATTTTAAAGTAAATGATGTTTTACTAAATATTGCAAGTTGAAAGAGTAATGACTCAAGGATATAGAATTGTCCCCAATATACTTTGTTCTAAATATTTGGAAGTTGCCTAGTGAATTTAGGATGGTTATAAGCTTGAAAAGAAATGTATTAATTATAAATACTATAAAAAAAATATTTTAGTATAGTTCTCATTTTAAAAATGAAAATTAACTTTCTCAAATCAAAACTCATTTGCTTTCCAAAACTCGTGGGTTGAACGGATGAGTTAGTATATATCCATAAAAATTCATTAAGATTTTTTTCACATTTCTTTGCATTATACCAATCTACTCCATTACTTAAATTATGCATAACAAATAAAAATAAAAAGTTGAATTTTTAATTGAATTGAACTTCATGATGTAGATTATATATAGTGTAAAGTCTATGAGTAAAACTAATTTGTGCTAACACATACTTTGGGTTATAATGGTGATCAATTAATAATTTTGTCTTTATATCTTTAATTCGTTTGATCTTTATATTTTTTTATTTAATTAAATTTTTATTTTTTAATTAAATTGACGTTATTTGTATTGAAAAATGTTATACGTAAAGAAAAAGAGATTATAAAATGATCAGTTACTCAAATTTTAATACGTAATAAACTTAAATTTTGATAAAGATATATATATTCACATATAACATTTGAAAAAAATAATTAAATAAAAATTATAAGAATCAAAAGAAATTAAAAATTTAAATATAAAAACTAAATTACTTATTAAACCTACTTTTATATAAACATCTAAATACAACCAAGCATTACACAAATTTCTTTTAGATGTGTAATGTAACTGGATACAAACCTTATTTTACAAGTTAGTTTTATAAGATTGAATTAAACTTAAAGTTCACTTCTATCATGATATCAGAATCATCGTTAAAAGTTTATCCTAATAATATTTATTATTTATTGAACATATTGTTCTACAGATAAATATTTCTCCATAAAAATGCTTTCATAACCCTATAAGAAAATAAATAACTTATGAAAGTATTACTGCCTAAAAGTATAGATAAACCCATAGTTTAGAAATGAACAATCTAGTTTTGTCTTACTTTAAAACTGATAATCTAGACAGGTAATGATGTTAAATTACATAAGTGGAATGGTCATTTTTAGTACCTCAAAAATCATGAATTGCATTCCATAGATGAAGAAACATGTCTCTTTCCATTCCATCAATCATGAAAAGTTTCAATGGTGTTGAAATATTACGAGATCATACACTGACTACGATACAAAATTGGTGAAGCCAGTGAGATGCTAACTCATTCATTCAAACCATTCAAACTAAATCATAACATTTTAACTGACCTCACCTCTAAAAGTACACAGACAAGACTCACTTTGTTTGGCACCGACGGTCCAGATGTAATATTCCACCATTTTAAAATAAATACATAACTTTAAAAATTATATATGAATGGCTAAAACATTGAAACAAAAAATACATGTTAGACTTTCTTATCACAGTTTATGATAATAAAGAATTACTGTTAAGGACTCACAGACCATTATAAAAAAAAATAAAGTAAAAATAGGCCAAAGACAGTGGCATCAATGCCTTTCGCAATAAATGTGGTTTTGCTTCAAAACAATGACACGTGCTATGGTGTAGGAGCCTAAGCCTATGTAAACGATTACGATATAATTAACATATAAACAAGGATTGATTAAGGTTGAAATTCCTCTTGCATTAATGCTATAAACTAATAACAATATTAAGATAATCATGAATTTTATCGAGAACACGATACCTTAATATATTTTAGTAAAAAACCAAAATATTCAATAAAAAAAATGTTTACGTTCTTAATATAGTAAACCCATTCAATCATCAAACCATTTACTTATAAATTATTCAATCCATTCCATATTTTAAAATCATGTAAGAAGCATCCCACATATAAACTAACTAGTATAGAATTATAGATGAAACTAAAGCTGCATGGATCTGCATTCAAAGTTAGTTCATCCCACAAAATATATATATATATATATTGACATCAATGAACGTAATTAATGAATAATCTAACTTATCTTACACTGATCCCCATTTGTGTGAAATAGCATATTCCTCCAAATTAGCCAGTAATAAGGTTGTTCTCCGGGAGTAGAGGCTGGACCACTAATCCCCATGAGTTAACCAACAAAATATATATTATATATCTATATCAACTTTCAACTTTGAAGTTTAGTTAGATTTATCTAGGGTTCTTATCGTTTAACAGGAGAAAGGTTATAGTTTACTAATCACATCATTTAACACTATATATTAATTTTATATATAGATGCCTGCCTCATCTAAAAATGATATAATAGTATAAAAGCAAATGATGATGATGAAATTTGTGTATTGTTTTCAGAGTCATCTCACTATATAAAGATAAAATTATGTGTAGTATATGATGGTGATTTGGGTGATAATGTGAGTATTAAACTGGGGCATTACAGGGTAAGTGGCAACAACATAGGCATCGGCTCCCTCATGTGTAGACATGTATTTATGTATGAAAAGTTGAGCATCTTGAGGTTGGGGGAAAATCAAAGGTATGTATTAGTCAACAATCAATGGTTGAAATTGAGAGAAGCAATTAGGGTTGGTCGCCTCTCAATGTGAGACAGCTACTTTTTTAGGGTTTTGATTTTCTTTAGCAACGCACGTTTGCGTGTCAACTTGGATCTTCTATGTACTGCCGAAAATGACATACACTTGTTTTCATTCATGGCTTACATGTGCATTGCACCTATCAAGAGGGCTCCAACTCACTTTCTTCTTTCTTATTTATGCAAATTTTCCTATAATTATATAATTAACTTATAATACCACTCATATCTAAACTCGTATATATAAATATAATCATTAAGATAATATTAAAATTATTTAGAGTTTATTTATTTGCTATTAGGTTTTTATTGAATCATTTATCTCACCTTCTAGTGAAAATTCTACATTGATTAGTAAAAATTCTATATTGACTACTGAGAATTCTAAATTAATTAGTGAAAATTGTACATTGATTAAAAGTATGATTAAAAATATATAAATAAGATGTAAAACTCGTTTTATAAATTAATTTTGAAATATTTAAATATATAAATTTAAATTTTCAAACCAATTTTATCATATTGAGTTAGATACAATTATTTCATAATGAAAAGTGATTGGAGCATACATTTAAAGAATTGATTTTATCAGGAATAACTAGAGGAAAACAGAAATAATTATGCTATTGAATACTCGATGATCTAATTATTTTTTTCTTTGAATATTGTAACTTGTTTTGAGATTAAATTTAGTTTTGTAATATATTTGGTTATTGATTCTTTTTATTAATACACATTTTATTATTATTTTAAATTTATTAAAAAATTATAGAATCAGGAGAAACAGTTAATAAATCATAATAATAAGAGTGATTAAAAGTACGAAGATTTTTATTAAATTCTTCAGTCTTGGTGTTGGTGTGCAGCCTGAAAAGATATCTTAGGAAAAGAAGAATGTTTATGCATAAAACGAAAGTTATTACATATGCTGATTCTTTGATTTTAATCTAGATTAACATAGACTGATTCAAACGTAAGATGATTGTTTATAAAGGTGATATTTGCTATAATGGGATACAAATTTGAATCCACTATTTGTTCATCAACAGTCTAATACCCTTTAGAATCATCATCTATTACATAAGATTGTTAAATGTAATTGAACTTTGTGCAACTTGTTCATACCAATACCAAAATGAGTGGAATCTGACTACACTAATTTCACATCTTGAATGTGTAAAGGAAGACACAAAATTCAAATTCATTTCCTCATCAAAACACGACATCGTTACTTTTACTCCTCTAACGTTGTTAAGAAAAATGTTTCTTGTATAAGAAAAACATTGAACCATGGATTATGAAAACCTTCTGCTGTAATGTAAGACCTAAATTATTTTAAGTCATCATTGACTTAGATATATATATATATTCGTTTGGTTTCAAAGCATGATTTAATAGAAAAATTCACCATTTGCTTCACATCCAAGAAATTAACAGCTAGAGTGATTCCAAGAATATTCTACTTCACAAAATTTGAATTTCCAACGTTGGAACGAATAAGAGGGATCAACTGAGTTTACAAAAACAGAATGATTGGGATGCCTTCCCCCACTTTCTCTGGGCTTCATTAAAGCTAATATAACATGGAGGTCCATTTTTATTATAGGGAATAAAATTCCTAAAAGTTGTCATGAAAATAATCACCCTAAATTATCATTTATTAAACTCATTTAGCCCCACAAATCCAAGATTAAGAGTTGCACATGTATTTTTCATAAATTTATTCATAGTTTAATTTGATTAAATAAAGTACTCGTGTACATGTATATAAAAATAGTTTAACATCATTTCTTTTTTAATTATAAAAATTACTTACAAGTGATTAATATTTATTTAATGAAAAATTTATTGTTGAATTTTGTTATATATATATATATATATATATATATATATGGTGCATGCGGTTGAAAGAATGAGCCATAAAACATTATATCTACGTTAGGTCGTAATTAGGCTAAAGATTTGTAAAAGGGCGAATATGCAAGATAGTTTAATTAGATTCATTTTCTAGTTATTAACAAAATAATAAGATATGATTCAGGATATAGATAATTGATAACCGTTATATGGTGCATGCGGTTGAAAGAATGAGCCATAAAACATTATATCTACGTTAGGTCGTAATTAGGCTAAAGATTTGTAAAAGGGCGAATATGCAAGATAGTTTAATTAGATTCATTTTCTAGTTATTAACAAAATAATAAGATATGATTCAGGATATAGATAATTGATAACCGTTTTAGAGTAACGAACCGATAAAAAAAAGTAAGTTGGTATTATATTGATTTATCAGGTACCCTATAAATATAAGACGAAACCACAAAGATACATACTAAAAACTATCTGAACAATAAATTAAACATTTTATTGTGAGCAAAAGCTCTTTCAACATCTCTCAGTCCTACATAAATCTCTACCAAAACAATATATATATATATATATATATATATATATATATATATATATATATATATATAGAATGTGTAAGTAAATTGAGTTAAATTTAAATTTTTAATCTTTCAAAAAGTACTAGAATAAACTAAATTAAAGAAAACAGCAAATAAATATTAATTGATAGGCGTGGTGATTTTGGGTGAGAAAGTGAGTATGACGGCTTCCATTGTGCCTTTGTAATCTTTCTTTTTACAGAGTAGAAAAAGAATACAATAATTTATGAACAGTATGCACATTGTCCATTATTTTTGGTATAATAATAAAACTTATTCTGACTTTTAAAAAGAATAATGACTCTTCCCTATGTATGTAGGGAATTTCACCTAACTATTTTTTCTGCATCATGATTTATATAATGGACAGAAAGAAAAGAAAAGAAAAAAAAAGAGTTGAAGGATGATGATGCACTTGTTATGCAAGAAAGCATGTTTATCATATAAAAGTGTGATAATTTAATTTACTTTTCGTATTCTGATATTTTTTTTATTAACTATGGATAGAAATGTAAGATAAAAGAATAAATTTTTATTTCTGAAGATCATATCATAAAAAATTGAAAACTAATACCTGTTTCAACTTTCATATCATTTGACTGAAGTTTTAGAGAATAACAAAATACAATTAGCAATACAAGAGGCAAAAGGCATATATGCTTAAGGGGAAAGAAAGAGAGTTCCATTCTTTTGGAATCAAATTTATAAACATCAACTTGATATTATATTTAATTTTATAAATTTGAGTATATCAAGGAATACATTTATTAAAAAGATACAATAAAAATATTAATATTACTTTATATCTAAAACCTTAAAATAATAGATTAATAGATTTTATTTTGATACGACGTTCCACTTTTTTATTTCTACTCAATATAAAACTTAGAATTACATATTATGAAAACTATTTATGTAACAATTAGTCATATTGGATAAATAAATGTGTAAAAACTTATCACATTAATCATAATTATATATTTTTTAAAAAATGAAATTATTAGCCTAAAAAGGGTCAACATAAATTTAAAAAAAAAAAATGAAGGACTTAGATTTGGAATCCAACGTGAGAATGAGAGACTTCAAAGTGTGCACGTGTGTTTGGTCCTTTTTTGACAGAAGATTGAAAGTAGTGTGGAAAAGTAATGTATTTATAATAAGAAAGTATATATGGTTAGTGGAAATGGTAAACATCATGAAATTTTAAAATAAAATGTGAATTGAATTCAACTTATTTGTGCATTAAAGAGAATTTTGTTTATCCTTGTCACTCGTCAATCTCGACTTCATAGTCATTGGTAAGCAAAGCTTCCGTAACGCTTTTGTAAAACGGGATTTATACCCAAACAAGAAAAAGTTGAATCCGTAACATTCTATGCTAAGTTTTAATTTTAAATCCTTCGCCTATCTTATTTGAATTCAAGATATTTGAGTTTCGTTTTTTATTTATTGAAAGGCAAGGGTAGAATGTATATACATAGTAATCTAATTATTATATTCTTCTAATGGCTTTTATATATATATATAATATTTTGTATTCTTTTGTGAAAAAGTTGTTGAGGTAAAGTTACATCAATGTTATTGAGATTTCTTGGGTTTAATTAATTGAACTTCCCTATTATATATGTGTAATAAGGCTTGAAGCCCAACCAGAAGTGCCTTGTGTTATATGCTCTAACTGGGGCCATTGTTTTCTGCACTCCTTACTTTCCATGTGCACTTCCATTAAATTTCCGTTGGATATCCATTTTAAAAAAAGATCTAAAATAAATTGAAGAAAAATAATAATATTTAAAAACCAACAGGTAAGCAATATAAAAAAGAAGAAGCAATTTCTTTTTTTTTTTTTATCTTCGAAGTATATCACCATATTATCTTGAAAAGTAAACAACACTCGAGTTAATTTTTTTTTTTTAAATTGAGATGGAAAGTAAACTACACTTAGTTAATCTTCAAAAGTTAACTCGGAGAATTTTAGAGAGAGAATTAAACTGAAATGGAAGGTTTTCAATTCATTCAACCCAATGAAAATAATACAGAAAAAGAGGAAAGCATTATGGTATGTAGTTATCCTCATTAGTAGGGTTGTACAATGGATGATAACAGATTAGAACTCATAAAACAAGATATAATTTCTTTGTTGATGGCTCACCTAGGGTTTGCTATTTCTTTTTGAAAAAAACTTAACGATAAAGAATACACAGGAGTTAAATAAAGATTGAATAGTAATACAACACCTAAAAATAAGAAAATCTAATGGAGTAAAATGGGTAATTTTATTTTCTAAACAAGTAACGGATACTTGCTAATACGAATAATATGATACCCGAATCCAACCTAATAATAAACAGATATTAAATTACTCAGTATTCACATATACCTATTACCTGCATACGCTAATAACATGTAAGAACAAATTTTACTAATAAATACATTTGAGTACGAATTTTTTTGCCATGACCCATCATTAAAAACTTTTTATTATTTTATAATTTTTTATTATGATTATTTACTATTTATAATAATGTAGGTTAACAATTTAATTTTTTAAATATTAAAATATTATTCAATAATATTTAAATAGTTTGATCGATTAATTTATTTGTTTAATTTGACTAAAATTTTTATTATAATTTTAAAGGAGTTAACCAATCTAATTCATTATTTTATATCAAACCATATTAGAAAACTTTTGGCTTATAGAAATACATACTTTCCATGCACCTCCATCATGGTGGTTAACATATCAAACTGCGTCTCTCTTGTTGTCATGAATAAATCCAAGGAACAAAATTAGAGTCGTCAAAATGAGTTAAAATCTGCGAACTAACCTGACTCACCACTGGTTTGGGCCGGGTTGGGTTTGAAAAAATTAAATTTTTTTATGCAGGTCAAATTTCAATCCGACTCATGCGGGTTAAATCCGTGGTGAACCGGGTTGACCTGTCAACCTACCTACCTAATCTTTTTAATTTATTATTTTATTTATGAAACCCTAAAAAATAGAATACTCTCTTCACTGTGTATACCAAAAAAGTAACATCTACTCTCACAAATCACTCTCACGGAACTTGCTCTCGTTTACGGTGTTTTCACTCTCACTTCTTCAATGAAATTCTTTAAGGAGCAGGTTTTTTGTATGTTTTTTATGTTTGTTTTTGGATGACATTTGAATTATATTATACATTTTATTATTATTTTGGATTGTCTTCAATTTAACACCATTTTTTTGGGAGTGAAATTTGTTTAAATTTGAATATAGAAAGTTTCTAATTTTTTTATTTTAAAAAAACTGTAATTAAATGAATGGGCTAGTGAGCCAACCCGTGGTGGGTCGAACCGGGTTCAGATTTTTCTGGTTCGCTAATAAATGAGCCGGGTTGAGTTGACTCACTAAATGATCAACCCATGGTGGACCGCACCGAGTCGAGCCAGATTACCCATTTTGACAGCTCTAAACAAAATGTTTCGGTCTACGCAATTTGCAAGTTACTTTTAATATTAAAAAAATTACTTTTGGACTACGGGATATAAAAATAAAAATATAATTGATGAATTTTGTGATCTAGAAAACAATTTTAGATTACGAAATTTTTTCTTTATAAAAAATATAAGTTTCAGATTATGTAATTTAAAAGTTTTTTTCATGCAAAATATAATTACCAGTTTATCTTCACCTATCCTTGTCTACCAAAAGAAAAAAAGTGTTTTTGAAAGACACTCCCAAATTACACAATTTAAAAACTTTTAAATAGCACAATCTATGAGTAAAAAACTTACATATTACATAATTTCGAAAAAAAAAATCCAATTCTTTTTCATTTAAAAAGTGATATTTAGATTGCACAGTTCAGAAGTAGGAAGAAGTTTCCAAATTACCCAATTTAAAAATAATTTATAATAACAAACCAAGAATTTTTGTACTTATGGAATTATGGGGTGCAAAAAGAAATCCCCTTATGGTGTTGCATTTTAACAACAAAATTGAGCAAAATTCTCGCAGAAACGAATGAGATGGATCCAAATTTTAACAGGACTTTTCTGTGAACATGTTTTTCTCTTCGATATGGGCATAAAGGAATGTTCATGTAAGGGGTTTTTCTTTCTACACCCTTTGTTTTTCTTCTTGTACGTATTAAATTTCTTCATGTATGTACATAATAATATTATAATTTAAATTTGTTATAAATTAAAAAAGTTTAAATTATTGATTGTGATTGAACGTGTAATAATTTGAATCCTCTCGACTCATCTTCTTATACATATTTTTTAATTAATTAAAATTTAAGAAAATATTTATATAAATGTCTACTGTGATGCTAATCGTTACATAATCAATTAATTCGTATTATTACCCCTATCAAATATATATATATATATATATTATTTCATAGTTCTATGAAAAAGGTAAAAACAGAAAAGAAGAATAATGTGTTTCATCTTAAAAAAATAGTATACTGTGTTGTAAAAAGAAAGCATATATAAAATACGAAAAATAAAAGAATAAACAGAAGAAAAATGTTTTTTTAACAATTCTTTTTACAACTACTTATATGATAGTTCGTGATTGGTTCGTTTTAAATATATGAATCAATAAAATAACAACACATAATTTATTATCAAAAAGTTATTAAAATATCATAATTCTAATAAAAAATAAAACATTTGATATGAAAGTTGACAACACATGACAAAGTTATTAAATAAGTTTGATAACAACTTGACAATCACTTTACAACAACTTAATAACAATTAGACTACTGAAACCAACACAATAATTATAGCTAGACAACCATTCAACAACGCATAATAATTATCTTTTTATGTTAGAGTTAGAGTAGGATTCATATATTTATTATAATCTTTCAAAGATAATGATAAAAGTATTATAAAAATTGACTTGTTCACTAGTTTAATAAACACATTAACTTAAAGATTAAACCAATTGTATTTCCGATTAAAAGATCAACTCGTTCAATATTAATAATTGAATCCTGATCAGATCATTAATCTAGTTTAGATTCTAAAATAAGTGATGCTGAGAAAAAAGAGACTTATATTTTTGTCTTTTGATGTGGCTTTGTAAATTGTGTTCCCTAGAGTTTATTAAAGAGAGGAGAAGTGAAAGCTTTTTTTTACTATGTTTGCTAAATACTCATATTTCAAATTTGGTGAAAATCGCTAAGGACAAAATTATTTAATAAAAATTAACGAATAATTAAATTGTGAAAGAGTAACAAAAACTAAAGATGTTAGAGATTCAAGATGTCAAAATAAGTTCAACAGTTCATTTTGGGTTTGAGTTTAGTTAAGTTATAAAGAAAATAATTTTTTTAAATGTAGATCAAATTTAATCCAACTCATTGGTTAAACAACTTTGAATCGATTGTTCCGTGACCCACCATTAATAAATTTTTATTATTGTTTTTATTTTATTTTTTTTATTGTAATTATTTAGTACTTATAATAACGTAGATTGAAATTTTTTTTTTAAAGATTAAAATGTTATTCAATAATAATAATATTTGAATAATTTGATCGATTAATTTATTTGTTTAATCAAACTAATATTTTTATAATAATATTTAATGAAACTAGTCAACACTTTAATTTTATTAATTAATAAATAAAATGAATTAGAAGAACATAATATTCTTAAATGAATCAATTTAACTAACCCATTAATTTGGATCAAACCAAATTACAAAACTTTAGACTTTCTGGAAAATAAGTTGAATTAAACTGATTTATTTTTAACTCAATCAACCTGTATAAACAAAGTTAGTTCACTTTGACACCAGCAAAGAGTAATTCTAAAGACTTAATAAAAATATTAGTATTTGTAAAACATTTATTAATTTCACTATTTGATTAATAATCATTAAAAAAATTAAGCTTAGATGGGTGCTTCAACTCAACAAAAAAAAGTATATACGAATGTAGAAGAAGCATTAGTAACATAAGTAAATGTTCAAAAAGTTGAGTATTGTTGTACTTTCTTTAAAAGATGAAGGTATAAATTACAGAGAGAATTTGCCCCCATGAAAAGTTAAGAAAGACCAATCTCAGCAAGCCTAGATTTATAATGAAATGATTTTACTTAGTGACAAGTTTACGTAAAATCAAACCTAACCTGAATCCTAATTTCGTGGGAGAAAAAGTTTGATGATATAATTAGCATTAACAGGAGCCTTGTACTTTGTTGTTTGAAGCAATAATACATAGTTATATGTGCAGTTATGATTCCCAGGATGGATTGCTTTCTTCCAAATCTGTGTATTACTTTCATAGTATATCATTAGCTACAAAAAAGTTGATGATCTTGTAGGCTTACTTACTAGGACAAATGTCAATGCCTCTTGTACGTAATCATTGCATGAATTATCATAAGGGTAATGATAGACAACATTTTTTGACAACATTTGAACATCATCATACATGATTGGTCCAAATGACACAATAATACCATTATGAACCAATTACACAATGACACATATGATGATGGTGAAATGTTGTCAAAAAATTATTGTCTAAATATCTTTATCTTTATCATAATAACAGGTCTAAATTGCAGAATCAAGCTTAGGAGACTGAAACAGGCTTATTCTTCACTCCTCAATTCTCACAGCCTTTGCTTGTGGCCAAAGAAGGGAAATTTCTAAATCTGGAATGGCCTCTGTGCTGAAATGGTATCATTATTAGCAAAACTTTCTGATTTCTTAATAGTAATTTACAATCCACAGTCATCATTTCAACTTCTCCACTTTCAAAACACTTTTTATACTTGCCTTCTTATCATTGGTTGGATTAGTAAAACCCTTTAACATATGTAAGTCTTTTTGCAACTTGTGGCCCCCCACAAAGATACTGCTAAATAATTCTTATTATATCAGCAACCAAAGGTTCAATGCTGCTTCACCAAGAAATACACTCAAACACACAGCAATGGCATTGAACCTCAAAATTAAGCTATGTGGTTGAATCCTAATGCTTACATTAACTATGCCACAAATGCTTATAACCATAGTGTATATATATATATATATATATATCAAAAATAGGCCCTTACATTTGATTAATGAATTCGGTGGACACCAAAATCACAGAGAAATGTAACTTTTTTTTATGATAATGACTATGATGGCAACCCCATTTATTTGTGAAGTAAATGACAGATTATAAGGGGGTTGCTAAACAAATCTAAATACAGAAAAGAATGTAAAACATATAACACTCTGAAGTGGAAGACAAACCCAAATCACATCCACACAAGTAAAAGCAAGTGGTATGGTACTCAGTTGAAGAATTCCCAATTGAACTTTGGAGGACCTGAATTATGAGTCAGTGAGGGGGGTTGTTGTGGTGGGGATGTGGACTGCACAGGGATTAATGGTGGGGCAGAATCAAACAACTCCCAGTTTGTGGTAACTACAACTTCTGAGGTCGAATTCCTTGAGGTTTGGTGTTGTTGTTGTTCTTGGTAAAGTGCTAGAGATTTCTCATTTGAGTTCCTAGGTTGTTCTTGTTGCTGCTCTTGAATTGGTGCTAAGGCTAACCTATTATGTCCATTTGAATGCTTTTGTTGTTTCTCTTGAACAGCTCCCCGCCTCTGCCCATTTGAATGCTTATGTTGTTGAGGCTGCACTGCACCATGGTCTCCATTGCTGCTAGGCACAGAATTCTTAACCTTCAGCAGATCAAGAGTTTCAACATACTTTTGAACTCTTTTTACCTTCAAAAATTAAGCTTTTTTAGAACCATGAATGAAAGCAATTTGAGATATTGTAAATAACACAAATGAGCATGATGCATCTAAATCTCCTAACATTACCTGCATTTTCCTCTGTAATTTCACATCCCCATCAGCCATTATACCGTCCAATTTAAGCAATTGATTCATCAACAACTCAATCAGATTCAGAACATCTGTTTCCACAACTTTCCCACCTTTGCTAATAATTGACTCAAAGGCTGATACCTAACCAATTCCAATCATTCATAATCAAATTTTTGCAAAAATGAAAAGAAAAATTCATAGTAATATCAATAGCAACCACAATACATACCCTCCCTGCAAGCCTGTCTACTTCCAAGCTGATTGCTGAGATGGACTTTGCAGCTTTCTCCATCTTAGCGTTCTTCCTTATCTCTAACAACCTCTTCTCTTGACTAATAGGGTCTTCAACTAGCACTATCTTGGACTTATCCTTCACCCCAACCATGTCAAGAAAAGCCTTTGAATCCCTCTCCTTGTCTTTGTAAAACAGCTTTTGGTCTTCATGGTGTAACCCAGTTGGTCCTGACAACATCTTCTTCAACTCCCCTGCAAACCCAGAAATTATAAAAACAACAATCACCAAAACCTAGATATGGGTAATTTTTGTATTATCCTTCTATCAGAATTACAATTTCACTAAAAAAATCTATGTAAAGGTAAAACTCTAATTTCTATAAGATAACAAGAACAACACTAAAATTACCTAAAAACTTGTGTCCATGTTTTGTCTTGCAAGAAAAGGGTAAAGAAACATAACTAGCAAACAAAAACCATTAAAACTTGAGAAAAAATAAATAAAAAGTGAAGAGTTACCAAATGTAGCTTGAGAACTAATGTTGACTTCATGGTAAATTGAACCATACTTGACCCTAACTCTAATTGTGGGAACAAGAACTGGGTTCCGATCCGAATCAGCGGTTCTCATCTGAACCAGCATTCCACCTGGTCTCATCTCCCATTCCTTTGAACCGGGCTCAGATCTACAAGCAGCTGAGCCTCCTGCATTCATGATGGAAGAAAGACCATTTGTCTTGTGATTGTTACCACCACTACTATTCCTCATCCTCATCATCTTCTCTCACTCTTTAACTTTCACAACTATGCAACAAAAGGGTGTGTGCTTATGGAAAGACCAGAGAGGCTTAGATCTCTGAGGACTCAGATTCTCTACCACCCATGACAGAAACCAGACTGACCCAATTCACCGAAAGCCTGCAAGAACATGTCTCAGAAATCTCTGACCCCAGCATTCCACAGCAAGAGAGAGAAAGACACGGGATAAAAAACACCAAAAAGCTTTGAACTTGGATAGAGAGAGAAAAAAAAATAAACTTGGACCAATCAACGGCTTGTGAGGAAGAACTACTCCAACCCCTTCAAAAGCTGAACCTGCCAAGGGTCAAGGCACAGATCTTTTCACTAAAATGTGGCTGAAACTTGCGCGTTTCAGAATTTTACAGCATAATCTTGAACAAGGAAAAAACAAAGAGCTTGAACAATCTGAAGCTGTGTTTTTCGTTTTTCTGAAGGAAACTGATGCGAAGAGGTTGAAGAAAGTGAGAATCTAGAAAGAATTGAGGAACTGATTCTCCCTTGCTGTTGTGGAGAAATCAAAGGGAGAAGAAAGTGATGAAATGGAAACAGAAAAAAAAATAATATAAAAACGAGTGGCCAGCTAACTATGCTGACACCCTGTGATATATACTCTGCACTTAATTAATTAATTATTTAATTGAACTAATTAAGTTTTTAATAATTGTCCTTAAAAATATCATATGATCAATTATGCTTTTGTTTCTTCTGCCCCATTAATAAGATTAAGTATTTCATCACCCACTGATCAAATTGTAATTATTTTTGTCCTTTCACTTTAGAGAGCATTTTGACTTTGGGCAAGTCTGAATTAGTTTGTTTTAAAATAGTTGATTTATTTTTTAAAAAACTCTTCAAGCAATAATTGTTTTGAAAATAATTGAAAACAAACATGAACTTCATTTTAATTTTAATTCCCTTATGCTAATCAGTACATTTACCATATATATGCCCGAAAGGAAGAACTTAATGTGCATTTTACTATGCACGATAAGTTAATTATTTTTACAGCAATGATATCAAAGTCATACTTAATATGATTTATATTAATAGATAAATTAAAAATATCTAAATTAATTAATAGATACTAACAATTAAAGTCATCAACATCTCTGTATGGGTAATTTCTCTTTACTAACAATTTGTCTAATCCTCAATAATTTACAAAATTAATAATAGTTAAATCAATTAATATAAAAAATTGAAAAGAAAAAAGAAAAAGAAATAAAAAATGGTAGTTGGAAAGTAAGAGAAGAAGACAACAAAAGCCGGCAAAGCAATCTTAATTTCTTCATAAATGGTTAACAAAACCGACGGGAGGGAAGAGAGTGTTAGAGTTTGAGTGCATTTTGGTTCAGCATAAAGATGCTGTGCCCTAGTTCTCTTAATGCCACGTGTAGTTGTAGGGGTAGTTAGGGAATTTAGGGGTAGACCAATGATTGTTGTTGTGCATCGAAGAGTTATACTGAGTTGTTCAAACAGTGAATCTTTACCCGCCAAAGCTTCTGATTGGTCACCGGCACGTGTGATGTCTCTCCTTGGAAGTAATTTTAACCTAGGTGAAAGTGAAACTCAAATCAAACAATCTAGGGTTTGATTACTTGGTTCTAGGTTTTTTTATGAGTACTTACACACGTGCTGGTTCCTTCTTTTGTGCCTTTCTTTGTAACAATCTATAATTTAAGAATCAAAACTTTGCTTTTCTTCCAATTCAATAGTAAGTCATAGTCTACTTTTTCATCTTTCAAAACTAAAATATGCAAAATTAACCATTGACCCATCTGTACTAGTTGAGGTTAGAAGGCATGATCTACTTTTGTTTTTCTAATTTCATCATTAAATATATTATTTAAAAAAAATATGTAATTATTGTTAAAAAGTGAATTTTAAGTTTAATTCAATTTTACAAAATTGGTTTTATCTTTAGTCGATGAAGGACTTTTAACACACTTTTCACGTCAAGGTGTATATATCTCGAGTATAAGACTAGACATTAATAGATGATTCGATAACGACCCAATAACAGGTGAAGCAACATGTCGAACAACAAATATCACTAGGATAGATTTTAAAGAGGGTCTGATACCATATTAAAAGATGAACTTTAAATCTAACTCAATCTCACAAAACTGACTTTATCTCTAATCAATACGAGACTTCCAACAATTATTTCATATTAAAATTACATGTATTTTGTATTACAGAAGAATGATAGTATTTGTTGAAATTAAGATAGAAATATAATTAATAATATTATTAATACATGTGATCACCGACGCTTTATTTTGTTGCATTATATAATAGTTGAAAGTATGTAGATGGAAGGGGAAGAATTCAAAAATGGAGGCCAAGCACTTTGGTCCCTTTCGATTCAGGTAAAATTTCGTTTTTGATGCCATTTGCATGCCAATAGCTTCATTTAATGGGAACATTAGGTTAACTTGTCTTTTCCTCTATTAATCAGACAATTACGATATCTGTCCTTTTTTCCATTACCATTTTATACTTTTTTTTCACAATTTCTCTAATCTAACCTACCACTTAATATAACTCTCTTTCTCCATCCTTCATCAATGCTATAATTCATTTTCTCCTTAATCATCAATCTCATTCTCACCATTGCAATTTATCTAATTATAATTAATATAATAATCCTATCACTTTTTTTTTTAATCTCTCAAAAAATTCAAACAATGCCATCGTTTTCTTACGAAAATATAGGGACTAGACATTATCAATTATTATTTATAGGACTCGAAAAAATTTGGTGTTTAAAAGCGAAATTGAAATGACCGGACTTATCTATAAAATAGACAAGCACCATCTTTAATTTTTGTTTCTTCATGTCATAATAAAAAAATAAAATGTTTATTTTATTTTTTTAAGCATAAATAAAAATTGAGAAACCCTATTTAAGGTTTTGAAGCATGCACTTGGCAAATGTAGTACTACTTAAAGGTTTCTTGTATGGGAATATTGTTCCTTATAATTAAGAAAATTGAGTGCTATAATAATATCTCAAGTGTACATGAATGATTTCTTTTGAAAGAAACACTTCCTTGGAAATTTATTAAGTTAATTGTTACTATATCGGTATTTTAAGTGCGTGAAATTCAAATAAAGTAGTTATTTTCTTACATTGTTTTATATTTATTAATTAGTTCTATTAAATGTTTTTATGTCAATAGTTTAGCTTTATAAAGTTATATAAGATAGTTTTGCAATGCCTTAGGTAAAAACTTAGATGGAAAAGGGAGAAAAAGAGAGATGAATGAATGAGGGACACGTGGCGTGCATCCGAGGCATGATCATGATACTAAAAGATAAGCAGAGTACATAATTTTCGACCTATTGTCTCTCTTCAAATTCAAAGGGTGTCTCCCACATTTACGATCCACCGACAGTTTCGCACGTGCGAGGTTAGTGGCACGTGACAGAGTGCTGCTGGTTTACCATGGTGGTTGTGGTTGTGGGTTACACTAATTATGCAAATATCTCTTATATAATTAAACAATATATTATTTTAAAAAATAACACACATTTTACGTTTAACTAATAATAGAAAATAGTTTACTTCATTTATTTTTATTATTATAATGTCAGCCATAAAATTTGAACCTAACTACTCCTATAATTGAGTCAAGTCAACTGAATTTCATGATACTTTCTTTAGAAGAAAAAAAAGAGTAAATAATTAAAAATGACGATAAATTAACGTGGTTTGCTTAAATTAAGAGAGAGGTAAAATTGTATGAAAAAATAATAATATTTTTCATATGAAAAAAATATTTTTTTATATGAAAAAGGAAATAGCCCATACACATTCAAATAAAAAAAATGCGTAATTAAGTTGTGTATGTAATTTATCACACAATGTACATCTTATTATAATAGTTTAACTCATACAAGGTCTTATAAAAAGACTATACAGCCAATCAAACATAGATTATACATAATATGACTTTTAAGCATTTATTTAAAAAAATAAAAGTGTTTTGTTTAATCACATGTTGTATTTCTTTAAAATAAATAAATTTAAATCTTTAAATATATTTTATTTTTAAGCTTTATATAGCTAATTTGACTCGAGACTTTTTAAGAAGAGTAGTGGAATTAAAGAGCGGTAAATAAATATCTTTTGATATATACATACATACATATATATATATATATATATATATATATATATATATATATGGGTTTGTTAATTCGTCTATGTCTTTTTTTATTTGGTACGTTTTAACAATGTGTACTGTATTATAGTAGACAAAAATATCCTCATATATTATAAATTATAAGTTTTAAAGTCAATGATATTTAAATAATTTTCATTCTCAAAACTAAAAAAAAAAAAGAAACTCTCATTCCTCTGAATCGTTTCTCTTTCATCTCTCTCATTCTAAACCTTTCTCTTTCTTGGGGGTTTCTTTTTTCTTATTTTAATTTTTAGAATGAAAATTATTTAAATATATTTGACTTTAAAATTTAGAAGTCATAATATATAACGGTATTTTTATCTACTATAATTTGATACACATTGTTAAAATGTATTAATTGAAAAACAAAGGTACGCCTCTTAACAAACCATATATATTATGTAATATTTGAGAAAGTTAAAAAGATAAATCTGAGAGTAGAATTTACAAAATAAAGTATACTTTTATTAAGTACAGATTATATAATACGCAATTACACCACAAAAAGAAAGATGTCGGTGTATTTCAATCAAAGCTTTTTCTAATCAGATATCCCTAATTTTTATATTATTATATATTCATATATCATTATTAATGCATCTTTGATTATTAATAGAGATTAGTTATACGCTCTTTTAAGCATCCATATACATTAGTTTTTAATAAAAAAAATTGTTGTTTAGGGGAATGGACAGTTGAAAATGAGACATTTGATTGTTGACAACATACCGACCAATTACAAGTAAGTTATAAAGACTTAATACATAAAATCTTATGAAAAGAATATAAAAAAGAAAAAACTAATTTTCTTATTATATTCTTTTTAGTACTACTTTTCAAAACATTTCACATCAATAAAAGATATTATATTACTTTTTCAAAATTGAATTAAATTTAAAAGTTATTTATTTACTTAAAGTGTATATATCAATATAAAAGTTGACAAATTTAATTTTTAAAATTACTTTTTAAGGTTGAATTTCACGTTTTAAAAATATTAAAGTGTTTTTAAATTAAGTAAAAATTAAAAAGGTACTTCTACGTTCATAAAAGAGTACATCAAACTAGAAGTTCTAAAACAAAATAAATGTTTGTTATGCATTTTGAATATTTCAAAAGAGTAATCGAGTATTGTTCACTTTGCTTGTTTTTATAGGATTTGTACATAAAGTTTTCTTCGTATATTTTTCAAGTGGCTAATTAAAATGATGGGTCTCGTATATTATGCATCTCTATGAAAACTTTGAAATAATCCGAAAATAATTACTAATAAATTATAGGTTTAATATCTTTGAGGGTCCCTATTTTTATCAAGTGTGTTCAATTTGGTTCCAATTTTTTTTTTCTATTCAATGTTGTCCTAAATAATGTAATTTTTGTTCAATTTGCTCCTTTTTGCAAACGACATCTAAATCGTTAATGGCAGACAGTTCAACTGTATATATCATTGCTGACCTGCCTTGATTGATACATGACGCAGCCAATGAAAGACAGCCACGTGGCAGTCCCTTCCCCACCCAAAAAATTAGGGTTTCTGAATGTAAGGGGGAAGGCTTCCTTACGCCTACGCCACCGTGAGAGGAAAATTAAATGGGTTTCGAAATGTAGGAGCGTGGCGATATGAATCTGGCTCGTGGTTGCTTGTCTGCGATTTGGTTTCTTTGGTTTCTTTCTACTTGTAGGTTTGAAGAGCAATTTTGCGATGGTTGGAGAAGATGAAGATTGATGGAGAATGGTACTTTTACGGCAGCGATTATGCTCTAATTGACTTTTTCGTTCTTTGTATTTTCCTTTGCAGGTTGAAGACTTGACGGAGAAGATGAGCTCGCGCATGGCTCATTGTCTTGTTGCGGCAGTCATGGTTGTCACGACAAAATGTTGATAGGGTTGGTCATGGTGGTGTTTCTAGGTGGTTGTTGGATGGAGAAGATGAACAACGGTGGTGGCGGCGCGACCATCTGGTTAGAGTTTCAAAATGTTTGATGATGAAGGTGCGAAGATGGTGGCTGACCATGAGCATGGTGGCAACTAAGGTTAGGGAGAAATTAGGGTTTCTGAAGGTAGGAGATTATAATGACGTGTCAAGGGTGATGTGTCATTTATTGCACAGTTGGACTGTATGGCGTTAACAATTTAAACACCGTTTGCAAAAAGAACCCAATTGAACAAAAATTACATTCTTTAAAACAACATTGAACAGAAAAAAAAAAAAAAAACCGAGACCAGATCGAACACACTTAAAGAAAATAGGGACTATTAGGGATACTACGCCTAAATTATAATAACTTTGAAACTAGTGAGTTTATTATAAATTTGATGTAAATTAGGAATGATTAATTATTTTATATAACTGTTTTAATGGTAAAAGTGATTTCTTCTTGGCACCATTAGAAAGAAGGGCAAAATGTTTTGATTAATTGATATTTTGTATTCTAAATTATTGATTTAACAATGGGGACGTACATTTTAAATCATTTTATGAAAATTAATTTTTTAAATAATCTAGACAAAAACATTATCTAAAGCTACCTCATAATTAAGCGTCTAAACATTAAACTATTTTTATCATTGTCATATTCAAAAACACTTATTATACATATAATCATTCATATTACACGATATTTGTTGTTCAATTAATCTAGACATATATATTTCAATTTTTGTTAGTTGGCTTCTAGCCTCAGCATTAACTTCTATGTCTAAAGATTGCGATGATTTTAATGTATGTACTCTTTAACATTTTGTATTTAAATTATACGACTCATTATTTTTATAAAAATTAAAATAATAAAATGAAGATCATTTTTATTTACATAATAATGTGATGTTTATAAAGATAATGTGTTTTAACATATGAAAGACTTTGAAAAGATATATAGATGAATCACAACGCTGTTTTATTATATTATTATTGCTTACATATTTGTAAATATTATATACTTTATTTTACCAAAAAAATTATATTATGAAACAAAATCCTTACATTGACCCTACTCATATATGGTCAGTTATTGTATCACTCTCCGTGAGTTTTCTTTAGTCGTTGCTATATTATTTGAAGGAAAACATATCAGCAACAAGTCAAATTAAATTATGAAATCATGACCTATTAATTAAATTCATTTATAATTCTTGACAGATTTTGTTTATATCAATAATAAACGTTTAAGAAGATAATATTCTCTAACATGCTTTTTCCTGGAATCTTCTCTCTTATTAATTATTAATTGGAGTTTTAGTTAGACTGTTAATTTAGAAATGAGATTTTCCATATAGAGAATAAGATCCATATATTCAGTGAAATTCACATACAGGAGAGTTGGTATATAAAAAAGTATTAGTTAAAGAATATGTTATTAATATTTATCTCATAAAAAAAGCTATAGTTATGTTATGTTTAAAGTTACATAATAATATATATTGTATGGGATTAGCATAATATAATTAATTTTTAACTTAATTAACTGGTTTATTTTATAATTTAATAAAGTTATCATAATTACTTAGTTAGAGTAGGGATAACAATTAAACGGAATTAGTGCATGTTTGACTATTTTTCAAGGTAAAATTACACCTTGATTCTCATTCTCCTAATATCTTATTTTATCTTATTTGTATTGAAAAATAGTTATATCTGTACTCATATTTATATATATCTATTTCTTTATTATTTTAAATATTAATTAAATAATTTTTTATAAAAATAAAAGTTTCAGTAAAAACATTATATTATCAATTATTTAATATAAAAAAATATATATTTTTCTTTTTTATGATATTAAATTTGAAAAAAAAAATTATAACTGTATTAATATCAAATGAGAGTATTAAGTAACAATTGAGTAAAAGTTAAATAATAAAAGAAAAAAAATTAAATGATTAAATATGTGTATGAAATGAGTTATAAAATTAAGGATTAAAAAATTTAATATAAATTTCTTAGATTATTTAATAAATTAAAAGTGTTTTTGTAATTTAAAACATGGATGAATATGATGAAAGAAATAAATATTAAGACAAATTTGTGAAAAAGGGTTGGACGAATATATACATATTTAAGCACATCCTCAATCAATTTAAAAATTAAGTAATACATATACTTGTACCAATACTCAATAAATATGATAAGTTTTTATATAGATCGGAGCAATATTGAAAGTGTAGATGAGTTCATATGTTATTTCTAAGTTGGAAAAGTTAAAAAAAAAATAGTTCAATAGATTTTATTGATAAGTTAATCAATTTAAAAACACATAACACATCAATATCCAGATATTTAATTAATCAATAAATGTATACACTCAAATAAAGTATTATTTTAAATATTAGTATTATATATATTATCTAATGATGTTGTTTTTGTTTTAAAAAAAAACACATATGGCAGATATTTAATTAATCAGTAAATGTACACACATTAAACATATAGTATGATAAAATGTGTGAGAAAAAAACTTAGATAGTAAACTTTATAAAAGAATGATAGTTGGGTAAGAAAATTTATGATGAATTAAAACTTAAAGTATTATGTGCATTGTTATATATTGAGATGGATGTTATATGAAAGATATTTAATGTGCATATATAGTTAGTTCCATGTGGAAGAAATGGAGTGATGCAGAGACATAGACATAAGTAGGGTAAAGAATGAAGAGTAAAGAGAAATAGAGAAGCTGGTTGATGGGACATGGAATACTGATAAAGATGATAAGATGTTAGGTAGAACTAGAATGTTTGTATAGGTTTCGTGAAAGCGTATGGTTTGTGTTGAAGCCACATGCATGTGTAAGCATGTGAAGTGGGGTGTGGAGTGTGGAGTGTGGTCAAAGTGTGAACCAGAAACAAGTCTTGTAATTTAAGGGAATTACTAGAATCCTCTGCAGAATGCAGCAGAGACCATAGTATTATTTTGAATGTTTATTATGTTGTTGTTGGTAGCTTGTTTTCTGGTTCTTTATCAGGAGAAAACAGTATGCAAAAGTTGGAAACCTATGCACTCACTTTCAGAACTATGTAATATCAGTGTCCAAGGCAACGTCACGGACATGTCTAGATCTTCAGTGTGATTTTGTCCATTCTTCTCCCTTAATTGTGAATGATTATTAGTTGGGATGTGTGAATAACAGTTCATTCATTGTCTATACTGTTCGTTAGAACACATATCA
Source organism: Vigna radiata var. radiata (assembly GCF_000741045.1). Classification (NCBI taxonomy): domain Eukaryota; kingdom Viridiplantae; phylum Streptophyta; class Magnoliopsida; order Fabales; family Fabaceae; genus Vigna; species Vigna radiata. The sequence goes on from NC_028351.1 coordinate 11,249,921, forward strand.
CATGCTAAACTTTTGTTTATTATTATGTATCGGTTTTCTCTTTTGCAAAAATTGAAATAACGGTATTATAACACATTTTTACATTCGTTTGATACATAATATAAAGATAAAATAGTTATAAAAATGTAAACTTTGATATTTTTTAAAAAAAAAAAATAAAAAATAAATAATAATAATAATGTCAAATAAACATAAAAAAAATTAAGGTGTGTAAAAAAGAATATTTTTATAAAAAAATTAATTACAGTGGAAAATGGTAGGGAAAGGTTTAGTTTCATTCTCAACATGGTTTTGATAACAGTGTCAGTTTATTTGCTAAGGATAAAACTAGGGTTTTACACATAGGGTTTGCAAGTTCGAATTAAAAAAAAAAAAAAAAACCTTAATCATTTCATAACTTTAGATGGTTCAATTTGACTTTTCTTTAAGATAATTTGAATTTTTTTTAACAAATTTAGTTTGATCTTCTTTTTCATACCTATGTGATTTAATTTTCTTTTAAAATACTTAATTAAATTATTTTATCAATCCATTCGTTGAAAGGAAAACAGGAAAGTAAAAAGTGATGGATACAAGAAAACGAGTGGAAAGAAACTATTTTCCTTATTACATATAAAAAATTGACAAACTAATCAACTTTTCATTGAATTTTTGTACCTTTAATTAAAATGTGAAGAAAATAATGAATTTCTTTTCAAAAAAATAGTATTTTTCAAAAGTTTTTATATTTCATCTCTCTTCACGATATATATAAATAAATTTATAATTACTAGTTTTACTTAATTTATTTATTACTTTTAAAAATAAAATTATTTTCAAGATACTTTCTATTCAAATGAACAAATACATTTTTAATTTGCTTCATCATCCTATTCTTTTCATCCATTTTTTTCTTCAATACCTCATATTTTATTTTTATTTTCTTCCCTTAAAAGGCAAGAACGTTTCAAAGTCAAGTTATTTTTATAAAGTGATTTGTTTTAGCTTTTCAAAGAAATATTTCAATTTGGTTTCTTTACACTTATTTATTAGTAAAACATAAGTAGATTTTAAATTTAATTCAATCTCATAAAACAAACTTATAAGGTAAAATTTGCATCTCACTAATATATTATAATTTGACTTTATCTCTGATCGATGTGAAACTTCCAACAATACACTTTATCTTATATTTCATAGACACAAAATAACCCATTGAAAATATGAACTTTCCTTATAATTATTGGGATCAAAATTAAGCTACATTTGACAAGACTAATCTTATAATGAAAGATTAGTGTTATATTTATATTTTGGAAAGAGAGCTTTTTGTGTTGATTATTTGTGCTAAGCATGATTAACTAAGTATACACGTCGGTTGAAAGTGTCAAATAAAAGCATTGTAAAGGTAAAGATATGGTAGGGTGTCTCTGTACTTGCAAGTAGTACTGTCACATTTGAAAAGAAGAATCTAACAACTTTGGTTAACGAAATTAGAAGACATAAAAGAAAACAAAAGAAGAAAATCACCGCACATAACATTATAACACAACAATAATCACAGAATAAGAAAGAAACAGAGAACATAGACAAATTTTCATCTTTCTCTGTCGGTGGAGAAAAGTCCAAAAAAAAGAGACCCAAATGAAAAAAATTTCACTTTAACAAAGAAAAAGAGATGTTTGGTTAGGGTGGACAATTCCTTTCTTTGTGATGCAGAAATTAATGTGTTATTTGCAGACATTGAAGTGGGTACTTTGGAGATGGTTGAATTGAATGATGGTGAGTTACAATGACGTTTGTAATATAAACTTGGAAAGGTTGAACTTTTGGCTAGAAATGGCTGTTAATTGCTATGTATAACCAAAACCCAGCTGCTATGAAAATGATAGAACACCATGCAATGCAATTGCAAGGTTCAGATGTTTCCCATATACCCAATGCCATTATCCCTACGCAATTTCCAATCATCTTATTATTATTTTTAAGTCAAACTACCATTTTCCAATAATTCAATTATTTTTCTCTCATAATTTCATATTTATTTTTCATCAAATCTATCCTCATAATCAATATATAAATAAATATGTAAACTTTATTTCATAATTAATAACTCAAATTTGTAAAGTTAAGTTAGACTCAAATTTATTTACAATAAATGTGTTTTTAACTCTTGTAAGAAAATGTTTCCACGTAAAGAAATAAAATTTTGATAGCATATTGTGTAGTTTACATTGACACATCAAACGATAAGCTATTTTATCTACCATAACCATAAACAAATAATTCATATGGATCAAACTTTTGCTTCATGCATGCTCTTAAGTATTTAAAATGTATTAAGCATGGCAATTTCTAGTTACTTCAGGTTCAGGTTTGCATACACGTTACTTCTACTACATTCATTACGACTAACCGAAAAAGAAAAATTATTTTTTATTTATTATTTCTAAAATTTATAAAAAATGTGTATGTATGCAGTATTTTCTATGAATTTTCATAATATTATAATTAAAAATAAGAGTATTTATAATTTTTATTTTTATGATAATAACTAGGCTTAATAGAACTAATGGTCCCTATTTTGGTTGGCAAAATTCGTTTTGGTCCCTATTTTTTTTTTCTGTTCAATGTGGTCCTAAAGATTGTAAATTTCGTTCAATCTGGTCCTTTTTGGAGACGCCGTTTAAATAGTTAACGGCAGAAACTCCAGCTGTGCAGAAAAGTGTTGACGTGGCATTTAACTGCCCACGTGGAGTCCGTACAGGCATTGTGAGGTAAAATCTGAAATAAAACTAGGACCATTTCGAACACACTTAACGAAAATAGGGACCATCAGGGATATTAAGCCTTTCTTTAATGAAACCCAATTTTTAATGAGGGTGGATAGCCAAATTAGGGTTTTTAACCAATCTTCTTCCCAATCTTGGTGGTTGATTAGCCATGTTTACTTCCCAATCTTCTTCTTCTTGTTGTTGCACTAGCTTGGGCCACCAAAATTGTCATTCCTNACTTGGTGGTGGTTCAATGGGGGTAGAGATAATCCCTATTTGCAATAATCTGCAGGTTAGGCCTCAATACCACAATCTGCAACAAACTAGACCCCAACAAGCACCACTTCCTAAAGCTTCCAAAATCATAAGGCAAGAACCCCATTTTTTCCACAACAGTATGAGTAAAGCCCTAAACCCCAAAAAAAAATGCTCAAATGCTTGTCAAATGAAAACCCCGTTGGTGAAGAACCCATTATTCGGAGGTGATTAACTTATTCCTCTTCTTGAGTTTGTCGGCGATTTTGGAGGGAGAACGGGTGGTAGCCATTGACGAAGGCAAAGGTGAAACAGGTTGGGTTCCCAAATTCTAAGAACCCTAATGAATTTCAAAAATGCCAGGTTGTGTTCCCAGGTTGTGGCATTTTCAAAAAGCAAACCCTAATATCTGCAATTTCAATTTCAAATGAATAAATCTACCTCATTATGCCTAAAAACCCTAATTTGGGTATCCACCCTCATTAAAAATTGGGTTTCATTAAAGAAAGGCTTAATATCCCTGATGGTCCCTATTTTCGTTAAGTGTGTTCGAAATGGTCCTAGTTTTATTTCAGATTTTACCTCACTATGCCTGTACGGACTCCACGTGGGCAGTTAAATGCCACATCAACACTTTTCTGCACAGCTGGAGTTTCTGCCGTTAACTATTTAAACGGCGTCTCCAAAAAGGACCAGATTGAACGAAATTTACAATCTTTAGGACCACATTGAACAGAAAAAAAAAATAGGGACCAAAACGAATTTTGCCAACCAAAATAGGGACCATTAGTGATATTAAGCCTAATAACTACTTCTCAAGAGTAGTTTCCTTGCATTTTTCAATTAATAAATTTCGTTATGCTTATAAAGGTAAAAAAAAGATTAGAAAAAACGTCAAAATAAGTTAACACATTTCACATTATTAATTATTATATATATGTCAACATTGAAGTAGGTTTATTATTTTCGTACGTGGTGCTTTTTGTGTTATGTTTTGATAAGAAAGAAGGTAAGAGGAGAAGATTTATTTCTTATTTTCATGACAAAATTTGATGCAAGCTTCAAGGTGGTCTTACGAAATTCAGGAGAAATAAGTTGAGTAAAACAACTTTAGGTTCAACTTTAAAACAAAAATCATAACACATTTCTTTTTAATAAAATAAATCTAAATAAACATGTAATTGTTTAAAATATAAAATTTGAGCCTAATCTTTTGAATTTGCCAGTGAGTTTTCCTCCATGAATAATGCAGTAAAAATTACAAAAATAACATTTAAAAAATAGGTTAAATATATATTTTAGTCCTCATATTTGTTCCTCATTCTCAATTAGGTCCTCATGTTTTTTTTTGTCCCAATTGCATCTAATATTTGTAAATTTAAGGCAATTAAGCCCTTTTTTTTTTGTCCCAATTGCATCTTAATATTTGTAAATTTGAGGCAATTAAGCCCTTTCAATTGGTCTATGGTGTTAGTGGCCAGTTAACGGAGAGGGCTTAATTGTCTCAAATTTACAAATATTATGATGGAATTGGGACAAAAAAAAACATGAAGACCTAATTAAGAATGAAGAACAAATATGAGGACTAAAAGATATATTTAACCTAAAAAATATTACGGACTTCAAAATAAAACTCGTACCTCGTACACATTAATTTTAATGTAATATGAAAATTAAAGTGAAGTCGTACACTTAAAAGACGTACGACTTCAAATTTAATAATTTTCAAATAGTATACCAGTTTTATTATTATCTTTAATTATACAAAAGTCGTGATTTTTCCTTTTTTTTTTAATTTTTTTACAATTTCTAATATATATATATATATATATATATATATATATATATATATATATTTACAAACTTTTCATTTTATACTATTTTTTAATAATTTGATTAATTAGACTTTAAAATTTATAATTCTTTTAATATATTTTCTAAGAACCCATAAATTCGTCTTTTTAAAATTGGTAATGTGGCCTAAGTAATAAGATTTAAATATTTTAATATTAGAAATTCAAATTGAAGTTTTATAAAACGAATTTCATTATTTCAAGTCATATTATCTCTCTAAAAATAGTTTTTTCTAGTATTTTTTCTTCTCTTTAGGTGTTTTAATGTTGGGCCATCTATTTGAAGATCTGGAGGACCAAAGTGATCGTTGAAGTGAGGTCTACTAGTTTAGCCGAACAGTTCTTGAAAAAGAGTTAGTTTAAACTCTCTTTTTTCTCTAGTTTCACATTTTTCGATGCATGTGAATAGTCTTCTATTATATGTGTCATCTAAGCTTTTCCTTTGATTATTGATAACGGTAATTCTTACCATTATCTGTGGTGCAATTTTCTTACAAAATCAACTCTCTTGAAGCTTGAAACATGCTTAATCCTCTCTTTTATCTAACTTTGTGAATAAGTTTAGCTTGGGTTACACATATGAGTTTTCATCACTAATTCCTCAAGTTTTGTAGGAAATTTGTGTGCTTTGGAAGAGCATCCAAACTACCAAGAGTGGGAGCCCAAGAAAAGCTGCAAAAGCAAGTGTTTTGGAGGATCATGGAAGATTTCCCATGTTTGGGCGCCTCAGGAGGAGGGCTGAGCCCCATTCAATTTGCATTTCACTACAAATCTCATGCTTGGGTACCTTAGAAGGGGGTTGGGCGCCCTACAATTCCCTGTTTCACCCAAAACTTCGTGCTTGGGCGCCCAGAAGGGGGCTGGGTGCCTTTCAATTTGCTGACCTTGTGTAATCCTCGCGCCTGGACGCCCCAGAAGAGGGGGACTGGGCGCAACTATTTGCTGATGTGACACCCTAGACCTATTTAAGGATTCCATGCAACAAGGGTGCCATGATTCTTTGGTTTGCTTGATATTGGGAAATATTGTGTGAACCTTGAACTAGACTAAACACATAAAGGAAATAGTGTCTAGGGATAGATCTTGGACCTTTAGTTGTCTTAAACCTCTGATCTTAATGCAGATGAACTTGTTAGGTTACCAAGGGATTGAGATTTAATGAGTAAATCTAGGCTCTCTCTACCAAGTGATTGAGTTTGAGTAACTTAATAGGTTGAAATGAGCATTTAAATGAAGAAGTAGTCATGTCCATTTGCATGAGAGTGTAGTAGGTACAATCATTCTCCAACATCTCCATTCCATATCATTTCTAATCATTTCATTTCCAAGTGTTTTAACCCCAAGAAGTTCAATTTACCACTTATGCATTATGTTTATTTTCATTGCACTGAATTTACATTAAACAAATCATTTTTTAGTCTAAATTAGTTAGACAATTATACGATTGTAAAGTGTCATACGAGTCTTTTGGGATACGATATCCGGTCTTACCGGTTTATTACTTAAGACAATTTGGTACGCTTGCCAAAGAGCTAACAATTATCTGCTAATCAATGGTTCTAATCGCGTACCTTGATCATGTTTCTGTGGTTTGTAGGTACAACTAGAACTCTCTGAGTTAAGGAAGCAGTTTTAGGTTCCTTTTAGGATCGTTTGGTCGTTTAATCGGTAAGGGAAGCTAAATACCTTAACTCTTTCATTTTAGTAATTTTGATAAATCTAATTTTAAGTATTTTAGTTTGATTAAATTGACTGAATTATTGAATTGAGTAAATGGGTTTGCCAAAATTCTAATGTTTTGTACATGATTAAGTGAATATTGGTTTGAATGTGTGTTTTCTAATATTGAACTAATCTTGTAGTGATTGATTGTTAAATGTGCCTATTTTAGTTGCTTGAATTTGTGGAAGTGATGTTGTATTGAGTTGGGAAATTCTGTTGAATCATAGTATGGTAAAAAGAATAAAGTTATAGTTGATTTTGGTTTAAAATAAGGGTTTTAATAGGTGAGTTTTAGAAAGGCTGGTCTAAGCGAAAAAAGTGATGATTTAGGTTTTGATGTATGGGTATTTGGAGTGTGTATGAGTTGTGAATTGATAGATTTGGGATTTAGGATGGAGTAGTAGTCAATTGGCTATGTTTTGAATGATTTTTTTTAGTGTATTTTAGAGGTTTGGATTAGTGAATTTTGGAAACAGCAGGTCTATTATATATTAGAGTGTTTGAAGTTTGTGATTGAGTCATTTTAGACTTGTCTAGACTCGTAAGTTGCTCAGATATGAGCTAAAAGTGGTAGAATTGAATTATAATCTAAAGAATGGTGCTTTAGTTGATTTTGGGTGGGAATTCAATGATGAATGGGTTAAACTTTGTTACAGTTGGATTGTTTATACTTGGGCAAGTATAATATAGATTAAAATCTCAAATGGAAGTAGTAGAAGGTCGTAGAGGTACATAAGATAAGATTGGTGAGGATGAGATGGTACAAATTTTGCAGAATTGGGTGTTTTGACAGTGAGTTGCATGGGTTGGGCGAGCTCCATCGCTGAACTTGTGGAGTTCATTATTTTTGCTCTGGCTGGGTGAGTAGTTTTAGTCGTTGGGCGAGAGTATTGTCAGACACCTCTAGCTAAGCAAACAAATTTGGTAGTTGAGTGAGAAAACTTTAGCTAAGCGAGCAGAATCTGGTGATTGAGCGAGAATGTCAGAATTTTAATTAAGTTTTCCTATATCTCTTGAGATGTATTCAATGATTGTGATGGTGTGAATGATGAAACTAAGATTTGTTTATAACATGAGTTAGGCTTATTTTAAGTGGTTTAAATGAATTTAATGTATATTGAATTAGAGGATTGTTTTATTTGATGAATACTAAACATGATATAAGTGTTTTGTATGGATCAAGTATGAGGTGAAAAGGATTCCATGGGGAAATCCTTATGGGAGTTCTGTTGTGTAATGTAATGAAGTATGGGTTCCGAGGTTGGGGAATGATTTTGACACTCTCAATAACCTTAATCTCAAATAGAGATGGGTGATTATGTTGTGGAGAGTAGTAAGAAGTCCTAGTCTATGGTCATTGATTTTGGCCATAGATGTTTGACAGATTAACCTTGGTGTATTGTGGTTGTGGTTATTATTATTCTGAGCAAGTTGCTCCACCATATATTGTGTAGGTTCCCCATGAGTCTGACATCAATATATACATTCGGGTAGATGGAGTTTAAGGTTGATGGGATTATTTGTATTGTTTGATTTATATTTTGAATGTGATATTATTGTTTTAAAATATGCGTATGTTCTTTTGGTACTTTAGCTTACCTTTGCTTTTGTGTTGTCTATTTGTGTGTTTTATTTGCTCTTTTGCAATGATCATCTTAATGGTGTGAGTTTAAGTGGTGTCTCTGGTGAGCAGGAGCTAGCTTAATGTAAGTTTTCTTGTTTTTAGACATTTTTTAATAATTTAATTCACAAATTAAAATAAATAGTTCTAATCTTTTTTACTATTTTATTTTTCTTAACTTTATATGTTAATATTTCTTAATTTTAAATAAATGAATTATTAAATTTATACATGGTATTTATGTGTGTGTGATAATATGTATATTAAAATTTTTAGAAATTGTAAAAAAGTTAAAAAAATCAAGTTAGGATAAAAAAAAGATAATGAAAAGCTTATGAAGTCTTGGAGTACGATCAAATTTTTATACGACTTCACTTTAATTTTTATGTCATCGCAAAATTTGGAGCATGATTTCTATTTTGAAATCGTTAGCCTGTACATGACTTATCCAAAATCTGTAATACTTTTTAAATCTAAATCTGTCCATTTGTGTTATTTTTAGTCAAATATGCACCACTCATATAAAAGAACCACTGTATCAAATAAAGTGTTTTCTAGCTTATGTGATAATTATTATCTAATTCCTTCATGGTATTTTCATTTTATGAATCTTTTAAAATCACATCCGAGATTAAATTGAGAAGAAGTTGATTTAAAAATTAATAGTTCAATTGTATTCGAAATATTAATAATAAATAATGTATAAATAATATTAAAAACACATACACATATATAATATCAAAATTTTAAAACATTAAAAATAGAATAAGTAAGTGTATCGAATTACTTCAAGTAATATAAAATGATAAAATCAAATATCGTTATCTCAATAGACTTATAATACTAGATAATTGTGCGATTAACAACTTATCTAAATTCAATAGAACAACATTCATTTACAAGTATGTGTAAAGAAATAAAATTACAAATATACAAGGTTGGACTTTAGTATTGAAGGCACATAGATATGACATAGACTAGAAATGATATGAAATGACATTGTTAAGGTTAGTTTTCACCTACTTCACTCTTGTGCTTATCCAATCTCATCTCCTCTCCATCAAATTACTAAGGTCAATCCACAAAATTACTCTAGCCCCAATTCCTTAGGTTAAATAGCCTAATTTTTCCCTATTCAACTCCAATTTCTTGGAAGATCTAACAAGTAAAACCCACATTAAGATCTAGGATCTAAGACAACAAGTGAATCATCTTCCACTCCTAGAATTAATGAACAACTATGACTCTTGTTTCAATTCTAGATTACACAAGATAAGTTCCCAAAACCATGAATCAAAGATCAAGCCATGAACATCTCTATTACATGCAAACTTTAAGATTGGAGACAAAAATACTAGCAATTGATAGAAAAGACATATATAAATACAAATCAATAATCCATTTTCATGAAGATCCTTTAAGCTTACAAAATGGCCATGGAAGAAGAAGAAGAACCCAAAGAGGAAGAAAGGAGTGTTCCCACGAACCCCAGTAGCCCTCCAAGCTCTCCTCCAAGTGAAATCGCGCCTCTAAACCACCAAAGACCCAAACCCTTTCACGTTTTAGGGTTAAATAAACTCAAATTGCCACATCAGCCAGCAAAGGTGATGCTCAACGCCCCTGAAGGAGGCGCCCAGGCGAAAAATTCTGACAACATAATGGCGCTCAGCGCCCTTTGCTAAGGGGCACTCAGCGCGAGCACACCAGAAATCAACTTTTGTCCCCTAACCCACGGGCCTTCAACCTGACTCTGCTGCACTGCATCTTTTTCTTTTTTTCTATAGATCTGCTTGTTTATGTGGTTGGTTCAATTCTTTACATTGTTGGATATTCTTCCAAGCACATTATTAGCTACAAAATAAAGGGATTATAGATTAAATTTAATCAAAGTAACCCAAAACATAATTATTCATAAAACTAAGATAAAAGAGAGGATTAAACAAGTTACATGCTAGAAAAAAGTTAATTTTGCTACTAAATTAATACTTAGATAATAGTAAAAATTAGCATTATCAATTCTTAATATTTAAAATATTTAAATTAATTAAATATTAATGTTCGCACTTTATAAAAATTAATGAAAACATAGAGATAACTATGACTGTGTATCTGAATGTTTATATTATGTTATTTTATTTTAATATGTTAAATTTATATTAATTTACTTTTAGAAATATATATATATATATATATATATATATATATATATATATATATATATATTTAATGTGTAATTTATAAATTTGAATGAAAAAAAAATAACGTATTATAATTTTGATTAAGTAATTGAAGAAAAATAAGAAGAAACATTTTGAGAGGAATAAAAAGAAACATATTGAAAAAGAAGACATGTTGAGAAAGAAGAAGAAAAAAAAAGAAGACACATATTGAAGAAGAAGAATAAGACATATGTTAAAGATGGAGAAGAAGACACATGTTTTTATCAAACATCTATACAATAACATAGTATTTTATATTTTAAAATATAAGATAATTTGAAATGAGTCGATAACAAATGATAAAAATATTATTTATTTTATTAAGTGTCCTAATGAAGAAGGTTGTGCATGTAATATTTTCCCTCTAAATTATATCCAATATTTTCAGCCAAGTTTTTCATTAACATAACAATTGATTCCCCTCATTGATATGTATAACAGTGGTTTCATAATATAAGACAATGTTTCCATAATAAGACCATATTTCTATATCATCTTTAGATATAAGAATGTGAGGTTATGTTTTATGAATATTTCTGTCCATAAATACATTTACTGGAAATATATATATACAAGATCCTCTCTTAAAATATTCATCAAGAATTGGGTCATTTTTACTGATAGATGTGGCAACTATAGTTTGTGTGCTTTATTTAAAGAAATGAAAGTCCAAATTTTATAGTGAAGAGTTTGTCCCATGTAAAGTTCTTACGTAGGTCAATCTGAGCAAGATTTACAATAGTCCAATCATTTTACTGCCATTAACATGAGCCTTGTACTTTGTTATTTCAAGTCCATACATGATTATTTATGCAGTTGTATACTACGATCATTACCCACACAAAATGTCAATGTTTCTGCTACATAATCATTGCATGAATGTGGCAAACTTGGCAAAGTGAACAGCCTTATTCTTCACTTTTCTGTTCTCACGCCCTTTGCTTGATTTCAAAGAAGGCAAGTTTCTAAATGTGGAACTTTCCATTTCCGAATGGTAACATTAGCAAACTTTCTCATTTGTTAATGCTAATTTCTAATCCATAGTTATGATTTCATCTTCTCTGCTTTCAAAACACTTTTTGCACTTGGCTTACTATCATTGGCTGAACTAGTAAAACCCTTTTGTATGAGTCTTTTTGTCACTTGTAGCCCCCACAAGAACCTAAGATACTGAGAAACTGTTTTCATGTCATCAACCAATGGTCCAATGCTGCTTCACCAAGAAATACAACAAAACCTATGCCAATAAATGGTAATGAAAACAAAGCAAAACCGTCCTTTAAATGGGATTTTAGACACTCAAACATACCTGCCCTTAAGGGTTAAATCATAATGCTTGCTTCCAATAACATAGTTTACAAGTGCTTATAATAATATTGTAGCTATCCATCAAAAATAGGCTCATCCATTTGGTAAGTGAATTCAGTGGACACCAAAATCACAGAAATGTAACTTTTTCTATGATGATCACTGTGATAGCAACCCCTTTATTTTTGAAGTATATGTGACAGCTTATAAAGGGTTGCAAACAAATCTAAAAACAGAAAAAGAATGTAAAACAGATGACACTCAAAGTGAAAGACAAACCCAAATCACATCCACACAAGTGAAAGCACATGGTATGATAGTTAGTTGAAGAGTTCCCAATTGAACTTGGGAGGGCCTGAACTATTGGCCATTGGGGGTGGTGGGGGAGGGGATGTGGATTGAACAGGGATTAATGGTGGGGCAAAATCAAACAGTTCCCAATTTGTGGTAACTACAACTCCTGAGGTGGAATTCCTTGAGGGTTGATGTTGTTCTTCATGGTAAAGTTCTAGGAAATTTTCATTTGAGTTCCTTGGTTGTTTTTGTTGTTGCTGTTCCTGAATTGGTGCTAAGGCTAATCTGTTATGTCCATTTGAGTGCTTTTCTTGTTGCTCCAAAACTGGTCCCAGTTTTTGACCATTTGAATGCTTCTGTTGATGCTGCACTGGTGCATGGTGTCCATTGCTACCAGGCAAGGAATTCTTAATCTTCAGCAAATCCAGAGTTTCAACATACTTTTGAACTCTTTTTACCTTCAAAATTAATGTTTCACTAACATTAGAACTAGAAGTGCTTAAACAGATGTAATTTGAGATACACTGATAAACAAAAATGAGTAAAATGCATCTCAGTATCTGGCATTACCTGAATTTTCCTCTTTAATTTCACATCCCCTTCAGCCATTATACCATCCAGTTTCAGCAATTGATTCATCAATAACTCAATCAGATTAAGCACATCTGTTTCTGCAAATCTTCCACCTTTGTTGATAATTGACTCAAATGCTGATACCTAACCAAATCCAATCACTGATCAGCTTCCAACTACACAGGCATTTGAATGTTTGAAAATGAAAATAAAGTAAAAAAAAAATTGAAAACAATAATAAATTAATATCATTAGCAACCACAACACATACCCTCCCTGCAAGCCTATCTACTTCCAAGCTGATTTCTGAGATTGATTTTGCAGCTTTCTCCATCTTAGCATTCTTCCTTCTCTCTAACAACCTCTTCTCTTGACTAATAGGGTCTTCAACCAGCACTATCTTGGATTTATCCTTCACCCCAACCATGTCAAGAAAGGCCTTTGAATCCCTTTCCTTGTCTTTGTAAAACAGCTTTTGGTCTTCATGGTGTAATCCAGTTATCCCTGATAGCATCTTCTTCAACTCCCCTGCAAAACCCAGAAATTAAACACACACCATGACCCATACAACCAAAAAGAAGAACAAAAGCAATACTAAAAGCAAATTCTGAGAGAACAACAACAGTGTTTATATGTAACAAGTTCTGTCCCACAAGAAAAAGGTGAAGCAACCGACAGAGAGAGAACATAAAGGGAAATTAATAACATTAAAACTGAAAAAAGTGAAGAGTTACCAAATGTAGCTTGGGAACTAATGTTGACTTCATGGTAAATTGAACCATACTTGACCCTAACTCTAATGGAGGGAACAAGCACTGAGTTCCGATCCGACTCGGTGGTTCTCATCTGAACCAGCATTCCGCCTGGTCTCATCTCCCATTCCTTTGAACCGGACTCAACTCTGCCACCATCTGAACCTTCTTTCATGATGGAAGCAAGACCATTTGTCTTTTGGTTATTACTACTATAACTATTCTTCATCTTCATCATCTTCTCTCACTCTTTCACTTTCACCACTATGCAATAAAGAGTGTGTGAGGAACAGAAGAAAAGAGATAGCTAGATCTCAGACAACTCAGATTCTCAAGCACCCATGACAGAAACCACACTGACTCAATTCACCAAACACCTGCAAAAACGAGTCTCAGTAATCTCTGACCATTCCAAAACAATAAGAGGCCTGGACTAATCAATGGCTTATGAGGAAAATGAACACCAACCCCTTCAAAAGCTGAACCTTCCTGGAGTCAAAGTACAGATCTTTAAGCCGAAATGTGACAGAAACTGTGAGTTTCAGAATTTTACAGCAAAATCTTGAACAAGAAAAAGATTAAAAGCTAGAATAATCTGAAACTGTATTGTTTTTTTTATGAATGATGTTGAGGAGAAGATGTTGATGAATGATGAAAGTGAACAGAGTGAAGAATTGAAACAAAGAAAAATTGATTCTCCTTGGCGTTCTGGAGAAATCGAAGAAAGAAAAATGGTGAAATGAAAACAGAAGAGAAAAGGAATATAAAAACGAGTGGCCAGCTAACTATGCTGACTCTTTGTGATATTCATATATACTCTGCATTTAATTATTTAATTAATTATTTAATTAAAATAACGTTGTTTTTGATAATTCTCATTAAAATATCATTCATCAATTATTCTTTTGTTTGTTTTCCTACTAATAAAATTAAGCATTTCATCACCCATTCATCAAATTGTAATTTTATTTTTCCTTTTGTAGATCACTTTGACTTAGTCTTAGTCAAACTTAATTTGTTTTACAACAACTGTAGATTATTTTTTTTTAAGTCATCCACAAACATGTACTTCTGAATTTATAACAGGACAAAATTTCTTTCGTAATAAAAATAAAATTTAGAATAAAATACAATATCATATTTTTACATTCATTTAATATATAATATAAGAATAAAATAATTATAAAAAATAAATTTTTATATTTTTTTAAAATAGAAAAAAATAAATAAAAATAAGGTTTAATAGGTTCGGAAGTCCCTATATTTGGGGGTTTGTTTCAATTGGATCCTCCAATTTTGAAAGTGATCAATTAGGTCCCTAATTTTGTCAATTTGAATCAATAAAAGTTAAATGCACTTAACGTGAAGTTTTTGAACATGTGGCATGCGGACGCTTCCAGGTGGCACCGGACACCGTTTCAAGTGTATAGGTGGATTATAAAAGGGTGAAATCCCTTTTAATTTAGGGATTTCACCTTCAAATACACCCTTTTAATTTAGGGATTTCACCCTTTTATAATCCACCTATGCACTTGAAACGATGCCACCTGAAAGCGTCAACGTGCCACATGTTCAAAAATTTCACGGCGGTAACTGCATTTAACAGAAAGGCTTTTATTGATTCAAATTGACAAAATTAGGGACCTAATTGATCACTTCAAAAATTGGAGGACCCAATTGAAACAAACCTCCAAATATAAGGATCTCCGAACCTATTAAACCTAAAAATAATGTCAAATATATCTGTATCAAAATATTATTTTTCAAAAATTAACTATAACGTACAGACAACTTTACTTTATTATCCAGCATATAATTATTTTAAATAAAACGGTTTTAAAGTTAAAATTTAAAGAGTTTATTTTATTTTAAAAGACTTTTTAAAAAAAATAGTAAAAAAATAATTCTATTAAAAAATATTATTAGATATTGGTAGATTTTAAAATATATTTTTATATTCATCATATGTGAATTATAATTGTAAAGTTAATTATTTGTGTGTTAGTTCACTAATTCCATTTTTATAAAACAAAGTATGATAATTAATATGTTTAGAAAGATGCATGGAAAAATTAAGAAACATTTGAAATTGTAACTTTAATCTTAGGTTTTTATTTTCAATCAAATATGTTTGTAATTGTAATTTTAAATAAATTAAATTAAATTTTTATTTTAATTATTGTTGATTATATTTTTATGAAACAAAAAATTGGCACGTTTCATCCAATTTATATTATTTCATCATTAGTTTTTATAACAATTATTTAAAAATTCATTACTAACATGATTTCACATTATTATCAATAAAAAAATATAACTCATAATATTTCTTTTAAATAATGTTTGTACTTTTTCAAGTTTAATTATATTACATAACCAAGTGGAAAATGGTCAATTTTTTTATATATAGTTTTTAATTTTAGTTAGAAAAAATTAAACAGACATTTAAAGTTATATATATATATATATATATATATATATATATTATTTTAATATCATTTAAATATTATTTTGTAATTGGTTTATGTTTGTATTTATGATTATTATTATTAATTGTTAAATAATTTTAAATAAATTACAAAATTATACGTGAATATTGTTAAAATATTGTAAAATAAATTTGTGAAACTATCGTAATTATATATATATATATATATATATATATATATATATATATTAAATGAAATGTAAAAGAAAAACAAAATAGTGGGCGGAAAGAAAGAGAAAGAGACAAGAAAAGCCGGCAAAGTAATTTTTCTTTCATAAATTAATGGTTAAGAAAACGAGACAGGGAGAAGAGAAATCCATGATTTTGAGTTTTTGTGCACTTTGGTCCATGGTAAAGATGTTGCGTCCCTTGTTTCTTAGATGACACGTGTCATATAGGGGTATTTCGGGAATTTAGGAATAGACCAATCATTTGTATTTCACCAGTGGAGGTGAGTAGCCTTTGTAATTTTAATTTGATGGTGGAGTTGTTCAAAACAAATACTCAGTATTTACCCGCCAAAGCTTGCCATTGGTTAGCAAGTGACTTAAATATTATAAATGGAAAATATTTAATGTTGGAAATTAATTTATTTTTTAACACTTTGATTAAATTTATTTATTTTTTAATAACTAAATTAAAGGCTTTTTACATATTTAATATGCAAAATTGATTATTATTTTTTCATTTTTTAGCACTTTGGTGAAAGTGAAGAACTGAGAAAAAAAAATTCTTCTAGAGTCTTATTTGATTACTTTGCTTTTGTAATTCGTTTTGTTATGTTTCCTTCTTTTAAACTTTTTGTTAAAATTTACTATTTAAGAATCAAAACTTTTCTTTTATCCAATTAAATAGTAAAGCACATTCCTACTTTTCATGTCTTTAAAGTACAATAGGATTAAGTTAACCACTACAACACTCTTTAAATATCTTTGGAAAAAATATGTTTATATTTAGTTTTCAATTAACCACTACAACATTGTTTAAGTTTCTTACATAATTATTTTAGAAGAATTATATTTTGTTAAAAATAATGTATTTGATATAAATTAATTTTTTAAAGTTTCATTTTGATTTCAACTTGTTCTCACACTATTTTTTTTTTATCAAATAACAACTATAACATTGATGTTGTACCAAATACTATGGTGAATGACAAAGGTGATATGTAAGAATTTGTTAACAGATTTAGAGCAAGTGATGGTTGAAAGAGTCTATGACAAGAAAATCTAATATTTGTTTTCTATGGAACACACAAGAATATAGAGGATAAAAAGAGTTTTTATTTACAAACTTTATTTTCTTATAAGTATTTTCGAAGTGAATATTTATTCATCTTCATGAAACAAACATATTTTCAATTTTATTCTATATTTTCTCTGAAAACCAAAAAGAGAAATGTTCAAATTATAAAGACCTGTTATCTTTTTACTAAAATTTGTTTGAGTCATTGTTTATATTCTAATGATAATTTCTTACTCTATAATATGAATTTCAAATTTCTTTTGAACTTATTCAATAGGTGAAACTTGTATAGTACTTAATTGTATGGAAATTAGTGAATTTAATGTTTGAAAAAAAAAATTATAAATATAGATCAGTCACTTGCAATGTAACATTTTATCTTATTACACTTTAAAATCAAATCAAGGTTTTTGTCTGTTCCACCAATAAGGAGTTAAAGATTCCTGAATACTAAAATTATTAGACACCTGAATGTAAGAATAATAAATATTATCATTAATGCGTGATCAACTAATTTATATGGATCTATATTTATAGTTTTATTAATGAGATTTTGTTCAAGGTTAGCTTAATTATGATCTAAAGATGCTTAAATTTGATTACTTATTTTTATGATAAATGACTTTGATATTGATTTAGCTATGTTGATTGTTCTAACCGTATGGTCTCACTTGGCAGTTGACTGCTCTTGATTCACAGGGAAAAATTTGAAATTATTTTGAGTGTAGGATTGAGCTTAACTATTGTACTGCGAGTGTCTTAAAGGTCTGAATGTTTGTCCTTATACCATCATTCATCCTATTTGTCTGTGCGATCAAACATGAAGGTTACTTGTATCACATATCTTTTTATCTTAAACCTGGTCATACTTTATCTTAAATTGATCTGTATTAGGAGTAATCTTTTGTAGATTGACCATTCAGCCTCTTATCATCATCACTTGGTCTCAAAATTATACACGATCATGTTAATGGTATAATTAACTCTATTAAAACTATTTAGTTAGTGTGTGTATACAAATAAAACTGAGTAAGATATATACTCGATCATTCCACCGGAAAAAACTTAAAATTGTTTCGGATGTAAGGTTGATGTTAACGGTTCACTATATTGTGGGTGCTTTGAAGGTATGAATGTTTCGTTCTATCTATCCGTCTAGTCAAACATACAGGTTACTTATAAGAAGTACTCTAATATAAAAGTTAATAAATATTCAAATGTTAAGGCAATTAATGTATATTAAATATTATGGTATATCTCTTTATTTCAAACAATTTATAGACTTCAAAATGAATTTTAAATTAATTATAACCCAATTAATTATAGTCATATTTCATCTTAAATTGATATGCATTAGGAATAATTTTTTGTAGATTGACCATTCGGCCTCTTATCATCACCACTGGATCTCAAAATTATATGCAATCATGTTAGTGGTATAATTAACTCTATCAAGACTATTTAATTGCCCTGTATACAAATAAAACTGACTAAAGATACTCGACCTACTAAACAATCCCATACTTTACAATTAATATAAAATAAAGTCAGTAAAAAGATGAAAAATATAATATAAACAGTTTTCAATTACTTAAAAGACTCACTTTCCATGCAATTTTCATAGTATTTATAATTTTCTATTTAAATATTTGTTGATTTTCACAATTTTATGTAATAGAGTTTTCCTTTCGAATGGGTAAAAGGCATTCATATTTATCACATGCTGATTTTCAACCACTCTGTGAATTAAGTTGAAAACAAGTTTTAAGTTAACTTTAAAATTTTATAAACAAAGGAATCCATAAACATACCTATTAAATTTAAAATAGTAATAATAATAAGGTATACTAGTTTGAGTATTATGTAATGGTCGAAGGAACCCTATGATTGGAGGTAGAATTTCCTAATGTGGCTTTAGGATTTGTTGCCCTCTATAGTCTATATATGCATAACCTAAGATTATGATGATATCGTATAAAGCCTGAATTAAGCTGTTTTCTATAGTCATGGACATTAAGCACGTTTGCACTATGGTGGAATTTTTTAATCAACCCTTCTTAAATAATAATATAAAAAACTTTCTCTCTTTTTCTTCTTTTTATTATTCTAGTGTCAACGTGTAGGTTTATGTTTGTATTTTTTTACTTAAACTATACATTATAAAACGGCATGACGAAATAATTATAAGAATAACTTTAAAACGATCACTTCTCTATTTTTTTTCATTTTTATTGTATACTTTAGCTGTTATTAGATTAAAATAAAATAAAAAGAGATGCTGAAAAATTAAATCTAATAAAATAAAATACAGAAACAACGGATGATAAATTTATTCAAACTCCGCTCATTTCTGTATAGGAATCCATTCTAAGATGAATAATTGGATATTTTTTTCATTAAATATAAACGTATGAGATAGAATACATATTCTTTTTATCTTCTTTTTAAAGTGTTCTTATTAATTTATCTTAATTTTTTTTAATTCCGTAACTTATTGATACACATTTATATTTTTTTTTTCTAATTATTTGATGTTTATTTAATTATTACTTTATATTCTGATTTTATATTTATGCAATTTAAACAGTTAACACTATTATGTTTTTTTTATTATGATTTCTATTTTGTTTTAAAAAAAATTAATTTTATGTGGCAAGGAGTTGATTAACTTGCAACACAACACATATACTTGGAAGGATCTCTTTGAGAAACTGGATTCCTTACTCAAAGTGTGCACAAAAGCATAGGCGAGCCCACCCTTCTTGTTATCAATGTCGGAAATGGTGATTCCAATGGCATCATGAGTAACGTTTAAGAACATTCCCTTCAGACATATACTAATACCAAACGGTTCATATTAAAAATATCAATCAAACCTTTGATTTCATTTGTGTCTACAAAACAATTTTTTCGTGTTTTCGCAGATTAACATGTTGTAATATATGTGGTTGAATAATCATGTCTCTGAAGTACGTGATTGAGGGTTTGACCAAAGTGCATGTGTATGAAAATAACACCTTTTCTATCTCTCAAACATGTACTTGGTCAAGGATCTGATCTCCTCTCTATGAATAAAGAAGAACTGTTAGGTTTTTTCAAAGGAAATATTCACTGATGAGATGTGTTACAATAAAATTTTAAGATCAACCATATAAAATATTAACACCACTCTCTGCTCAAAACCTTATGGTAATGGATTAACGGATTTTTTTTATCTTTATAGAGTGTTCCATTTTCTCATTTTTATCCAATGTGTTAAAAGATTGACACCACTCTCTACTCAAAACTTTAAAAAAGTAATGGGTTAATGAGTTTTTTATCTTTATATAGTGTTGTAATTTCTCATTTTTATCCAATGTGGAACTTGGACTTACACTAACACGGACAATATCTTAACAGTATGGAGATCTATTTTGAACGTCTCTACAGATAGTTGATCTGAGAGAGGTACAAGATTTGCATAACTTTGAATTCTTATTTATTTAAATTTTTTTGTTTTTTCCCCATTGAATGTCTTGTGTATAGTTTTTTTTTTTTTTTCTGTTTTATTTTCTTCTTAATTTGTAGTATGACATATATTGATATTTGACTACTCACTTCACATGTTTTCCCCTTAGTAATGGCAGTGGCACATGGCTGCCCCATTGGTTTTTTGCACATTTGACCACACATGGACCACTTGGCATCTGCTTCAAGGTAAGTGAGCCAAGCATTTTGTCCCAATCACCAATGAAGTTCAATAAAGAAAGAAAAGTCCTTAACAGCGAATGGGGAAGGATGGCATATGCTGCACATACATGATCACCTCAAAATAGGATCTTTCTCTAGGGCAAACCCTTCAATTATAAAATTGTCCAACATTTCTTAACAAGAAATATGCATTTTCAACATTCACCTTTCATCCATTGCAAACAATTGTGTTCCTTTAAGAAACTCATATGCCAATATAAATGAAGAAAAATGATAATTTGACACACCTAATTTTTTTTATTCTGTTTGTTTTGAAAAAAAATACAAAATTATATATTTTTATGATCATTTTACTGTTATATTTTATGTCAAATGAATGTAAATGTGTTATAATATCATTTCTCGTAAAGGAAACACTCAAAGAAAATGAAGTTAGAGTAAATTCTTATGTTGGATCACTTTGTTAGCACCCCCACAACAAAAAATAAAAGTATTAATTTGAAAAAATGAATCAAATTTTTCATCCAAGTTAATCACTTGTACATCTCAACTTAAAATAAAAAAAAAAAATTACTTCTTGCAAATAGTAAAAAGTCTTATAAGATTAAACATTTTGTCTAAAGATGTTAAAAAATTAGTTTTAAGAATTCAATAACACTGAATCTAAGTTTCACTGAAATAAAATAAAAAAAAATATTAATATTATAAGAATTAATGTAAATATATATTTTGTGAGTTAAACTTATATATTTTTACTAATATCCTTTAAGTTAGAAAGTAGTCTAAAATTTTGGTTAAAAGTGTTTAGTTTTTAGTATGTTGTCCTAAATCTTGAAGAAAGATTGAATTGTACTGGGTGAGTGACCTGAAGGGTGTCCGAAGAAATGACAATAATGAGCTATATGACATATATGGTTTTGGGACTTTGGGTTATCTGTATGAGTAAATGTAAACTTAGCATTATTTAATCATCTCTGCTGTGATCTGTTATGCATCAATGAGGTTTTGAATGGCGCAATTCTGCACTTCAAGGTAATAGCAGTAACAGTTGTTTGCATTGTTCTTGAAAAAGAATATTATAATAATATGGTTATATGAATTATTGCTCAGAAAAATACTTCTTAAACTGATATTTTGTGTGGATTTCCTTTGAAAGATAAATAGCAGATTTTGTATATGACGAGAAGGTGTTACAGAAAGTTATTTAAGTCATAATATATAATTCATAAACAATTTTACATCAGTCTATAATTAGTATTAGATACACAACATACTCACATATAAGAATATTGGAATAAAACTATTTTAGATCATTCAAACAAATTGTAGGCTCAAAAATCCATTTGGTAATAAGAAAAATAAATATTTTCAAAACTATTTCTTGAAAATGATCTCCTTCATAGTTATAAAGTTCATATTAATCATACAACCAAAATAAAGTCTTACATTTTTGTGCAGATAACATGAATTGATCTCATTGCATCAATACTTTTATATTTTGTCTAATATTGAGATAATTTTTATGCTAATAAATTAGCAAATGGATGAATGGATAACCTAAAATATTGTGTGTGTATATATATATATATATATATATATATATATATATATATATATATATATATATATATATATATATATATATATATATTGAAAAAGTATGATAATATTTTAATATTTAAATTTTAACTTATTAATCAAACAATTAAAAGAAATTAAAAAAAAATGTTTCATTAACAATTTTGCTTGAAAAAAAAAACACAAGAGTAATTTAAAACACATTTTATTTAAATGTACATGCCATGTTTTAAAACATGATTTTCTTTTATGTAATTTTTAAAACAATTATTAATTCAGTAAATTTGAAAAAACAAAGCACCTCCTTAATTAATAAAATTAACTACCCTTGAATGTTCTTCAAACAAACAATTCTTCTCAAACTGATATAAACATAATCTATGTCATTGTTGAACAAAAACATTTAGGAAAAATCATGTCTGTTTTTTTTTTTTTTTTTTTACAGTAATAAACTTGAGAGACAAAATTCAAAATATCTCATATCTTAGTTTACTAAAAAATCTCATTTATTCATCAAAGTTTGTCTCACACAACAAAATAGGATATATTATTAATAATATACAATGGTTAAGGTGGTTATGATAAAGTTAGATACCTCATACTCCTAAGTTGTTAAATAGTATTCTTAAATAGAGAACAGAATTTGGCATAAAAACGCGTGTTAGTCATAATTGTTTGTAGCAGCATCATCTGCTTCACTGATCTTATAACTTATTTCTACGTCAGTTAATAGTTTATGGTCAACTTCCTTATGGTTGTTACATGCAAGTTTTCAGTTGTAACCTATACCTGTTGTTATGTGACATTAAATTATTTTTAATGTTGGGAGTGTGTGTTGCACCAACCCTTTTCATAAAGAATACTATTATTACAACAAAACCCTCCTAATGAGACTCAATACTAAGAAGATAATAAATAAGCACTAGTTTCTTGACCATGAGTTTTTTTCTTTTTTTTTTTAACTTTTTTTTCTTTTTATTTTATTTTTTAATAATAAAAATATAAAACATAATATATTTATATAAATAAGTTTAATATTTGTAAGTTAGTTTAGCCGATCATCAATCGTTGTCATCTCGTAAGTCCAGTTAGTCTAACAAGATCAATCATCTTGTTCATCACCTTGTAAGTCCGACCAATCTAGTCAATTCGGCTCAAGCAATTCTGTCAGTTCGGTCCATTTTGGACATACAACAAGCTCGTCTATCTCGATAGCTCAGTCCATCCCAACCATCCTAACAGGCCCAATCATTACGTCAATTTGCTCATCTTGCCCAACTTGACCATTCCGTTAGCCTAGCCAGAAAGTTCATTTTGGTCACTCCATTAGCCTGTCCATCCTAGTCATCACGTCCATCTGGTCAACCCGTCAACTTAATCCATCCAAGCAATCCCATAAGCCCGACCCTCGATCATCTCGACAAACCCATTAGCTCGCTCCATCTCGATCGTTACATCAGCTTGTCCATCTCGACCATCATGTCAACTTGTCTTTTTCGAGCATCACATTAACTTGTTCATCTCGGTTCGCCCAGTACATCCTAATCATCCCATCAGCTCATCCAACCCGGTTCATCATGTCCATCTCAGCAAGTTTGACATCTCAGACCATCCCGACCATCCCGTCCATCACATGCTCAATCAAACATCAAGACAAAAGTAACTAATATTTTCATTCAATTCATATAATCATTTCCAACCAAAATGCAAAAAGCACTTGTTGCTGAAGATTTCAGGTCATAAAAAGCTTCACATTTGCTTGAATTTTGCAATTATATTAACATGGTCATGGTTAGAGGGCCAAGGCCATGTTCATAAATTTTGGGATCCATCCCGTCCAACCAGTTTTTCTTTTTCCTGTCATCCAAAATGTAATATTTTGATTTTTGATTTTTCCTAGCTAGGATGTCAAGTGATGCATTCAGTTTAATGATAAAAAGTAACACAACTACTGGAGATGCAGTTCAAAAAGGTTTAGAATACTCACCTTAAATGAAGTGAAGTGTTGTGTTGTGAGCGCGTTCCAATTTTTTTAATCATGTCGAGCTCTGCAGGTTGAGGATTCACGTCGAGCTATTTATTGTGGTGGTGCCTGTTGGGTTGGTGGAAATGAGATGAGAGGAGAATAAAATAACGGAGGACAAATGTGAAATGGTGCGTCCCAATTTTTTAAACGAAGTAAATTATTGTTGTGTCAAATCACAGGGTGAGAAGGGTAAAATTTTAAATTATGTACAAATGCAAATGTTAAAAAACTATTGTTTAGAATACATGTCAATGAAATAAAGTGGGTATTTTTTAGAATTCCTTAGGGTTTTGTTTTCCTATATAGATATTGATATTAATATTGATTTTAACCTTACCAAGTGGTTCAGGTAAATATTTCTCTTTCATTCTTTTTTGTAAGGCAAAGACAATTACTTATTTTTTTTTCTATCTTATGTTTTTTTCACTTTTGTAGAAGCTTTTGAAATTATTTGGCTTAATTACTCACATGGTCCCCACTTTGGAGGCGATGTCAACTGGGTTTCTACTTTTAAAAAAGTTTTAATTTCATTCCCAAATGTGTTAATGTACATCAATCAAGTCCTTTTTTTGTTGACAATGTTTAAATCATTTACATTGATTAATTAGCACACTTTCGTGACAATTTATGCAGACATCACACATACAGATTTTTGTGATGTGGAAATTTGGGCTAGTAAGAAAAAGAAAAAACAAAAATTTTGGTGACTTCAGCATAGTCAACAAGACATCCCTAGAGGTTGGTAAGGTGCACCAAGAAGTCACATAACTTGGTAAGATATCAAGAGATTTGGTAAAGTACATGGAGAAATCACATAGCTCGGTAAGACATTTAAAGAGTTTGGTAAAGTACATGGAGAAGTCACATAGCTCAACAAGAAATTTAGAAACATCGGTAAGGTGCATCTAAAAGTCAAATAGCTCGGCAAGACATGTAGAAAGCTTAGTAAGGTACATCCAGAAGTCAGATATCTTGGTGGAAAGTTTGGTCCGCTTAATAAGGTACATGGAGAACTCAAATATCTCGGTGAGAAGTCTAGATAACTCAGTTTGAATTGTCAAACTCTTCAGATTTCTGGTTGAGTTATCTGACTTATCATGCACTTTATCGAGTTCTTCGAATGTCTTACAGAGCTATGTAACTTCTCCATGCACTTTATCGAGCTCTCCTGATGTCTTGTCAAGTTATGTGACTTCTCCATACACTTTATTGAGCATTTCGGATGTCTTATCGAGTTATGTGACTTCTTTATGCACTTTACTAAGCTCTCCTAATGTCTTGTTGAGCTATGTGACTTCTCCATGCACTTAACCTAGTTATTTGAATCTCTTGCCAAGTTATTTGAGTTCTTTATGCTCTTAATCGAGTTCTCTGGATGTCTTGCAAACATTTCCAGCTCTCTTTTGTACAATTAGCAATTTTGACATGTATATGTTGTCATTTGCCATGTTACCACACCCTTAACGTTGTTTCTAGAAAACTAACAAGAAAAACTTGATTAATGCACATTAACAAATTTAATAATGAAATTGAAACTTTTTTAAAAGTAAAAACTTAGTTATTACACTCTCCAATTAAAAATTACGACATATAAGTAATTAGATCAAACTATCTAAAATTTTCATATTTAGATTTAGATAATAGAATTCACAATTCTAAAATATATTTTTAGATCTTAAAATAAATTTTGAATTGTATATGTAAATATGATTTACATTTTAATCAAAAATATATTTATATATTATTTAATTTGAAGATGTATTTTGCATAATCACATAATATATTTCGGATTTCTGCATTATATAATTTGAAAAAGTAATAAATTACATAATTTGAAATATGTTTCCATGGTTTTAAAGTTTGTAATCACAAACATTCTAAATTGCATATATTAGAATACATGAACTTCTAAAATATATTTTAAATTCTATAATATAGAAATACATTCTATAAAATTTGGAATACATTTTTTAATTCTTAGATTATGTAAACTATATATAATCTGGAATCTGAAATATATTTATGGATTTTCAAATTTTACGTAACAAAAAAACATTTGTGAAATTTTAGAAACGTATTTCAAATTTTATAAAAATAAAATAAAATTTGAATTAAACGATTCGAAATAAATTTCAGATTCACGGATTCTACATTCATAATATCCTCTACTCATAGATAATTTGGACATACACCTATACGGGTGTGTAGAAAGAAAGTATGAAGATGGTAAAAGACATGTCCTCTTTTAAATTGCTTTTTTTTTTTTTTTTTGGGCCAATTCACGGTCTACTTATATGTTGGATGTACTCTATATTTCTCTCAATTCTTTGAATTTTCTTCTCTTTAAAGTTCTTTTGAATTCATCTACATCTTTCATTTTCTTTTTCAGTTTCCAGAAATCTTTCTAAAACTTCTGTAAAAATAAAACTATGATAAATGTTGCAATGCAAACAGTAACAAGGGTGATCTCAATAGCCATAAAAATTCAAAATTCAGACAAGAAAAAAAGTTTCAATACAACTTATATTTTTTTTTAATTTTACTTAATCCGCCATTTTTATCTTCCTTTTTAAGATGAAGAAATTTTATAAATTTATTTAAGATGAGACATCAAATTGACATGGCTAACCAGAATCTCAGATCATCATGGTAACTTCTGCAATAAGACCATCTTCTATACATCTATAAATAATACAATTCAAGACCAAAACCTGTTTTTGACGAATTTTCCATAAACTCTTTTTAAGAAAAACACAAAAAAAGTTACATAATTCTTTCATAAACTGCATTAATAAACAAGTATAAAGACTAATAGTAATTTTCAAATTTGAGATGCCTCCATTGATTCAAATTAGAATTCAATGCACCCACTTTTTCAAAATTTATAGAAAATGTTCATCATTGTCCAAAAGCTGCTACTGACTGATCTTAAATCCTTATCCCAATGCTTGCAAATCAGTCTGACCCTTCACATATTCCACTTAATTCTTCAATTTCCTAATTTTTCCCCCTTAATTTAACCAAGAAAGTCTTGATTTTGAGCTGTTAAATCCTATGCCACAGATTTCAATCTTCAACAGATCCTCTACCTGTGTCATAAATAGTTCATAAAATGGCATTGCATGGTTCAATTTTCATAACCATGGTAAAACACAAATTGATGTAAGCATTCAGAACCTTTCAGTACTAAAGATTGCCAAAAAAGTATGAAATGGCAACAGAATAAATGTTCAATTTTCTGTTGTAATTATTGAATTGTATTATGGTTATGTCTTTTGTTGTCTTTGATAAACAGCAGGTTGTGCTTGTTAACAGCAAAATATCAATAATAAAAGAGACACAGAAAAATAAAAGACTTGATTATTAAAAGATGAAGTGTAAAGTCTTCTATGACTCTTCAAACATACGTTTGTTATTACCTCTAAATTTGTTTGCCACAGCTGCAATCCAGGCTTTGTCTTTATTGCTAAATGCATACCTTGTAGTTGAGGCCAGAAGAATGAACCCACCAGGTTTTTGCAAGCCAACATCATTCTCATTAGAAACATGTAAGACTGGTTGGATCAAAAGACAGCGAGTCCCTGTAGGTACCAGATCCTGAAATTCAGAATCTGAAACATTCATCAAACTTTCAGATTTCTGACCAAAAATACAAAACCATACAATGTTCATCCGACCAGAGGCAGCATCACTGTTTGTTCAGGCTTCTTGATCATAACTTTCCAGACCCATCTGTATTTGGATGTAGTCTTTGGTAAAAAGATTTCATTTCAACCATACATTTTAGTTTGAAATTTTAATGGGGAATCTATTCTAGTTTGGACAACTAAAAATAATCAACTGAATGTGCAGATGCTTTTCTATCTCCTAGAAGATTTAACCTGAAAAATAAGCTCTGCTTCAATATGCTTACTGAACCAAAACTGTAAAAGAATTTGAATACCTGAGTCTTGGGGAAAATATAGGGTGTCTTTCAAATCATAGAGGCCAGCTTTTTCAATTTTTTTCTTAAACCAATCCGAAAGAATTTCTTTTGATGTATCATCTGGTATGTTCCAGTATCCCCTTGCACATATTTCTCCTTGAATTAAAATTAGCTGAACAGATTGAGGTAGTGAAGAAATAAGGTAGAAGAAGAAGAATTGTAACACTGAATTGAACTGATAATGAAAATAGAACATGGTATCTATAATTTACATGTGACAACTTCTAAGCTTTAACTACAATATAAAAATCTAACTGTACAGATTGGATAACTTCTAACAAATCTAACCAGTCCTAATAACCACTGTCTGCTAAATAGGCTGAGTAATGATGCACAATACATATACTCTAGAAGAAATGGCAATCAATTTACACACTAGTTACTTGACAGTTTTACCTTTTGAACAAGTAATTTCAAGTTTTCACCTCAAACATATATGATTCAAATCAACACAACAAATGTAATTGTATGGTCACAAATATCAACATCATTGTCCCTTTAGGCCTTTTTTTTTCATTTTGGGGCAAACCTACCATATGTTTTTGGTTTCTGATTTACAATAAAAGTTTAGGAGGAGGGAAGATTGTGGCATTCCAAGGTTAGGGTATTCCCTAAGACTCAATGAAAGCTTAAAATGGTACTTATAGGTAACCTACAAATGAAGAACCCCAGCAGCAATCAACCTACCATTTTTTTTCTTGATTGCCATTCAATCCTCATATGTCATGGTTAAAGACCTGTACATTTGATATCAAAATATCCCTACCCTCTATTCAGACAATGCTGGTCTTAGCACATATAACATATAAAACAGACAGAGATTGGTCTGCAATTGCAAGGGGAAACATATCTCATTAAACATACAAGAATTCATGTGTTGCTTTAAATTAATAATGATAATCTATGAGACATACCATAGCTATGGCATTTGTATTACGCAACAAAACATATGATGCCCAAGCAAGATCCTCCTTCAGGCCATTCTCTACCTCTGTTGACATGACAAATATCTGTTCAGTTCCTTCTGGTATAGTCTTTTCGTCCACTGGTTGAGCACCCTATTTCCCAAACTTGGTTAAGGATCAATATTTTACATGAAAAACTTCATATTTGAGCTCCATATGTATTATATACAAAAAGAATATTTTAGAAAAGGGTCCACAACTACTACAATTGTGGCAGTAACATCAAGCCTACAAGAATAAAACCAGTTACATACCTTGAGAAATTTACCAAGGTAGGGCAGCACAATTGAGAAGGAAGCTAAAGACAGACCGAAAACCTCTGTGCTCTGCATAACAAAGGAAAACAACAATTTTGAACCACACCCCAGAAAATTAAATAAACTCGACCAATCGAAAACTGAAAAATGCAGTTTTCAGCTTTAATTTCTCTCACAAACTGAGCTGGTGTAACAGCGGCTGCATCACTCCCAAGAAAGTGATTCAAAAGGAGAAGCGAACCAAAGCCATAACCGATCCATCTGGGCAAGTAGGATTCATCCAACCCACGTATCCCTGGAAGCAATGCAAAAAGCATCAAGTGAACCCAAATGCTAAAATTGATGGCTAATATAATAGAAATAGCTAAAAATTGATTCTTTTTTGTTTCGTGCCAGATTTTGACAGTGTAATTACACATACTGATTAAAAAATTATTTTTGTTTTAACCATTTACCTATAGTTGATTAATTAAGATTAGCTATCGTGTTTAGAGAGAGACCCAATGTGAAGCGAAGAACAGAGAGATTGAGTTGTTGTTGTTGTTGTTGGGTTGAGTTGGGTGGTTGAGAATCTTGAAGACTGGATCGAGGTATTGTGAGTGGGAATTTTCTGAAGCTGGTTTTGGGAGATTGTACTGGGAAAGGAATGCAGGGTTTGAAACAGATGGTGGCTATGTTGTTCATGTTTTGTTTCTGGATAACGTTTGTCAAGACGGAGTTTCATTTCCTTAAAAATGTCTGTCAAACTCAAATGGATTGACTGAACCACTTCCCCTCTAACTAAAATAAAAAATTAAATAACTTTTGCATGTAAAGTAAAAGATAAAAAAATATTTCAAAAAATTGTATAGATTTAAAATTACATTCTTTATAAGCTAATTTAATTTAATTAAGAAAATATTTTTTTTCTTATTTATTTTCTTCTAAAAGGTTTTATGATAAAATCATTACAAATTTAAATTGAGTCAGAAATTCTATATTAAATAAATAAAGTGAATAAAGTATAAATAAAAAATTATGAATTTATTATTTTAATATTTTAAATTAATCTTTTATATAGTATTAAATAAATAAAGTGAATAAAGTATAAATAAAAAAATTATGAATTTATTATTTTAATATTTTAAATTAATCCTTTATATAGTTTTTTATAACTGAATTTCTTTAATATCTTATTATGACTATGTTAGAACAAATAATTCATCTTTATGCAAATGTGTATTTCATAAAGTGTTTTACATTCATGATAACATTAAAAAAAAGGGTTAAATATGTTTCTAGTCCATGTATTATCAAGCGATTTTTGTTTTAGTCCCTCTTTCAAAGTAAGGTACATTTTAAGTCATCTAGGAAACTTTGATTTTTAGTCCTCCAAAACTAACGACGTTAAAATAAAGTTGATTTGGCTAACGGTGATGTCACGTTTTTTTTTTTTCTGACATCTTTCCCAACTTTTCTCCCTCCCTCTGACATCTTTGTCCCTCTGCCACCAAACCTTAAATCTCCTTCTCTCACCGGAAAAGATATCCAGCGATGTTTTATTGGTGGCCAAAACCTTTCTTCTTCCTCAAATCATGCCACTTCAGAATTCATGATTCTGGTTTATTTATGGGAGCAGATTTGTTGTTCTGTTTTTAATTCGCAGGGTTTGAGACACGAGGATGGAGGCGAAGGAGACAAACTCAAGGTGTTCTAGTGACAGCAGTGCCTGGTGGCTCGACGAGATGGACGAACCTGACTTAGGGGTTTCGAAGGCATGCTGGATCTGAACCGCAAGAAAGGCGATTTTGTAGATCTGAACCTGGAAACACTTGCACAGTTGCACCTCCTCTTTCGTGATAAAGAGACGAAACAGAGAAAAGCTATTGACAGCTATCCAGAAGCGATTTCAGCCCTAGCAAACGAAAAAGAATATTTATTGACAAGATTACCCAGGTTGAAAAGAGGAGCATTAGAAATATATTGGGATTTGAGAGTATTTGGTCTCCCCTCCATGAGCATGTATATATCACATTCAATGATGCATTGGAGATCATTGGGGGAGACAGGATGTTGAATATTTCCATCCTTCAACTATGGTGCATGTAAGATAGTTAATTTTGTCTTCCATATTAGTTTTATTTAGATTCCTAATTTCTAACAACTTAACTTTGTTGTTTTAGGTACATGGACACAATCATTGTAGACCAAGGTCGGTATTCCATGTATGGATTTGTTGAACCTCAGACCATTCAACCTTCTGGTAACACACTTGAAAGCAAACAATATTATTTACAACACATGGATGGCTAAGTCAAATAGAGACGTATACCTTGTGTCATACATTGATGGGTATGTGTTGCTTTATGTAAAAGTTCATTAAAGTTTACTTAATTAGTGTACTAACTATTTATGATTCATGATAGGTTTAACTGGCAGTTGATGGTCATCATTCCTGGACAATGTAGAATTATATGGTTTTGTTCGTTGCACAGGAAGATGAAAAATGACTTGAGAAACATGCTTCAAGGGTAATTGTTTCTCCAAAAATGACTTTGAATTTCATGTTGACTTTAATTTTCATGATAAATATAGTTATATTAATATTACTTTGTGTTTTCAATCTAAATAGAGTTATGGATAAATCCTGAGGTCAACTAGTTCAAGTTTTGTATCCAAAGGTAGTGAGTCATTTATAGTTCTAATTCATTTTCTATGTTATTGAATGATCTAAATACTTGACTATTTGGTTTGTCATTTTAGTGTAACAAGCAGCTAGATTCATGGGAATGTGGCTTCTATGTCATGTCTTGGATTAAGACCATCATTCGAGCTGCCATTACAAATGACTGGAATGAGGTAATGATGCTTACCTTCAATACATTACAAATCAAATTCATCTTTGAACGTATATGAAACCATAATAAATCTTTCTTCATTTTGCAGTGCTTCAAGAGTACATCTCTTATACCAGACGACACAATTAGGCAGATAAGGCAGGAGTGGACAACTTATCTTCTGCAAATATGGAGTTAGGAACACTTATATTCAAGTATATCAATATCAAACATATAGCTCTTGCATGATAAGCATTCAACAGGTTCAACAATAGCATTTGAGTCAGACAATTTTACTTCTAAAGTACTGACTCTGTTTCTTAACACAACTTCATCATCAAGCAGTTTATCATATTTTAACTTTAATTCATTATGTTCTTTTTTTAATTTTTTATGAGCAGCATCAAGTTTTTCAGATTCATTCATCAA
The DNA here is from genome assembly GCF_000741045.1 of Vigna radiata var. radiata. Lineage (NCBI taxonomy): Eukaryota > Viridiplantae > Streptophyta > Magnoliopsida > Fabales > Fabaceae > Vigna > Vigna radiata. The sequence continues at coordinate 11,282,750 of NC_028351.1, forward strand.
TTCAAAAAAAGCCTTTTGTAAATCTAATTCACTGGATTCAAAACTGGAATCACTTACTTGGCTTTCAGTTTCTTCAGAATCTGCCATAAGACATAGATTGACTTCTTCTTCTATGTCACTTGAACTTGTTGAGCTCGAGGCATTATCCTCCCAAGCTATGTATGCTTTCTTTTTCCTTTGAAATTTCCTTTCCTTCTTGTCTTCACTTTTCTTGTTCTTTGGGCATTCAGATTTTACGTGCCCTCTTTCTCCACACCCGAAACACTTTACGTTTGATGGAGATTCTTGACTTTCTTTCCTTTCTTTGTGAAATTTNTNCTTTCCCTTTGCTTTCATGAATTTTNCAAATTTCTTTATCATCAAACTCATATTTTCTTCATCATCAGAATCATCTTCTTCGACTTTCCTAGAGCTTTTTCCTTTAGATATTTCAGACTTGAAAGCTAGAGTTTTTCTCTTGCCTTGATCCTCTTCAGCAGTAAGTCTTCTCAAGTCAAGCTCGTGTTCACGAAGTTTTCCAAATAGGATTGGCATTGTCATCTGAGTAAGATTTTGGGACTCCGAGTTGGCAGTCACCTTTGGTTGCCAAGACCTGTCCAATGATTTTAGAATTTTAACATTTAATTCATCAGTATCAAAAATCTTACCTAACCCTGTTAAGTGGTTCACTATGTGAGTGAAATGCTTTTGAACATCAGAGATTGATTCTCCAGGTTGCATTCTGAACATCTCATATTCTTGAATGAGAGTGTTCTTCCTTGCCCGTTTCACGTCCTCAGTACCCTCATGTGTGACTCTCAGAACTTCCCACATTTCCTGTGCTGTCTTACACACAGAGATTCTATAAAATTCATCAAGCACAACAGCAGATGAAATAATATTACGAGCTTTAATATCAAACTGTGCTCGTCTATTTTCCTCAGCACTCCAATTAAAATAAGGTTTTACTGTCTCTACACCATCTACTGTACTCATAGGAATATAAGGACCATTTTGTACAGCTTCCCAAATGCCTCTATCAACAGACCCCATAAAAATTTNCATTCTTACTTTTCAAAAAGCATAATTATCTCCAGTAAACAACGGAGGTCTGTTAATAGACGCACCTTCAGCATAAACAACGTTTTGACTGTGACCGGCCATTTTC
>NC_028351.1:11284601-11285825 GCF_000741045.1 Vigna radiata var. radiata
TGCCAACTTGAAGAGAGTCCACTTCGACTATCGGCACACGATACGTAAGCCTCTCCTTTCACAAGACCAGGCAAGGGAACAAAGTAAACAAAACTCTCAAGAACGTTCCTCTGACTACTCAGTGTTCTAAGCTTTCTCAGTTTACACAAAAGTTAAGTTCTGAAGCTTTCAAAAATCACTTATATAGCCAAGCACATTGAATGCCAAAGGTCAGCTCACAACTGCCATGAATAATCGATTATTGTAAGTGATAATCGATTATTCAAGTCCGTTATAGAAAATTCAAAAAGTGATAATCGATTATTCAAGTCCGTTATAGAAAATTCAAAAAGTGATAATCGATTATTTGAAGTGATAATCGATTATTCAAGTGTAACTTATGATAATCGATTATTGCTTCATGATAATCGATTATTGTAGTTCAAAAACATATGATAATCGATTATAGCTTGACCATAATCGATTATATCAGTAGAAATTACAATGTTTATCAATTTCCTACTACATTCAAAAACTACAAGTTGCTTTTTAAGTATTCTCCTATTACAAACAAGAATTACAATTTGCAGCATCATCAAAACTTGTCTTCAGGTTTTACTAATACTCCCTTATTGGTAACAATCTCCCCCTTTTTGATGATGATCAAAAATCATCTTTTAAAAGCAACTCAGATTTACCTGCAATACATACAAACTAAAAACAGCCACAAAGTTAGCAGTACCTGTTCAAGTTTATTTCTCCCCTTAATAAATTTCTTCTCCCCCTTTTTTTATCAGAAGCAAAAAGAATAATGAAAGAAAAAAAAAATCTCCCCCTTAAAATGAGCTCCCCCTCAACAAAGGCATCAAATATCCAAAATAAGCTCATTATATTAAAGATAAAGGAAATTACATGAAAATGCATAAAGATTAAGTCTAAATTCCACAAACAATAACAATCAAACTTAGAATCCTAAAACAACACTAGAATTCAGGACTAGGNGAACGTTCAGTAGGTGGAATTTTTAGATGAGACTCAATGTTATCTATGCGAACATCAAGCTCAAGAAATTGATCAACGAGATACTCATCAANAGATTTCTGCCACTCATGAATGTCATCAAAATGAGTTTTCTGTGCTATACTCATATCCTCTAACTGTTTAGATAATCTTGCAAAGTGTTCTTCCATAGAAGTTGAGGAAGAAGAGGGTATGTTAGAGGGTCCAGCATCAGATGGAGCAGCA
>NC_028351.1:11286325-11291943 GCF_000741045.1 Vigna radiata var. radiata
ATAATCATATTACCTAATTTATTAACAATATTTTGACACATTTTTTAATAATATTTTGATATAGTATATTTGTTATATTTTATTAATTTATTACTTGTTTGGTATTGGCCTATTTTAAATTTAATAAAAAAATAAATATAATGTTTTAAAATGTTGAAAATGAAAAGCTATATTAACTTATTATTTCCTTTATTACAAAGAATAGACTCCATTAATTACAGACAATTGCGTTTTAAATAATAGTATTATTTACAAGGCGTATTAATTGTATTAATTATTTTTTCTTTAATTGTTTTTTCTTTAATTGTGTACCTTAAGAAAACTATTTACATACATTAAAACTATACAAAATAATTAAAACTATACAAAATAATTTCCTGTCATTTGCTGAAATTGAAAATATACAAAATAATCATATTTTACTTAATTTCATAAGGGTTTATTAAGAAAATATACAAAAACCAATAAAATTTTAATTTTTATCGTAGCGTTGAAAAATACTTTTTAAAAACCTGAATAATTAAATATACATATTTATTTTAAAATATAATAGTTTCAAAATTCTTATCCAGTTACATGATTCTTAAATAGTGAAAATAAAGAAGGAAATATAGAACTCCCATTTACATTATCTCAAAGTTCAAACATAATAACTTTAAAAGAAAATTTCAAGTTTATCTCACTTCATCTCTCAAATATCTCATGTCTCAACAACATTTGTAATATCAATTATTTATATATAACACATTATACGATCATGGTCAATAACATCATTCACAACACATAACACAAACATGTATAAAATAAGCTACCATTAAAATAATCATAATTCTAATATATAAACACAATGATTATACCAACCATAAAAGATCATCCCATACATAGTAGTAAAAACAATATAATACCTAATATGCTAACATAAACAATTCAATCATAACAAATTGCTCGATCCTCGCTTCCTAATCCTCGATCCTCGATCTTCGATCTTCAATCCTTGATCATTGATGTCATCATTAACATCTCACACACAGATCATTGTTCAATCCACTCATTAGTACCTATGCTAACTACTTACTATATCCATTATAATGGCACCATTATCAATATAGCATAATGTGGAGCATCTTCAATACCATAATCATCATTATAGATACACCACCGTCACGATTATCCCAATCATGACATAAGCATCACCAAACCATAAACTTATCATGACAAGACTTAGTCACACTCCTGTACCCTACCTTACCCACTTGTAGCCTCGCTACAACCCACCTATAGCCTTCCCTACAGGCACATTCGAGCCATCCCTCTTCTGGCTTTGGACCTGTTCCCCTATTACACAAGGTGGAATATCTATCCCCCATCAAAGAAGATTCAACACTCAGATATCGTTCTCCTTTCTACAAACATTTTCCAAAGAGAACATCACTCTCTTTTCAACAACCAATGCCAAAGAGAGTCACCCTTTTCAACAACCAATGCCAAAGGGAATATCAATCCATAGAGAGTCTCAAGATTTACTAGATACAACAAGTAGACTTATCCCCCACTCTTATGTTCATCAATCACACACTCAGGTACATCACATCACTCACTCATGCTCCAATCTCAACCATAAATCAAAACTGACCCTAAACATAACCATTAATATCATTCTCTGAATATCATTCAATTTCACATCTCCTCAAACTTAATCAATGTCCACTCTTCATCAAATTTACCATTTATAACAAAAATGTCCTGGAATAATTAATTATCTTAAGTGATAATTGATTATTCCTGTGAAGTTCATATTTACACAAATTAGACTATGATAATCGATTATAAATTAAGATAATCAATTATCTCATTTGCCCTAACACATCAAACTTCAAGAATCATCACACATGAAGGGATAATCGATTATCATCCTAGATAATCAATTATTCCCGAAAGAAAACTCAAAACCAATGCGAAAATAATCGATTATAACTAGTGATAATGGATATTGCTGAACTGAAACACATTATAGAAATTAACAATCTAAATCAAAATAATATGGAAGACAAAATTTACTATCTTACATGCACCATAGTGGAAGGACGGAAATATTCAACATCCATCTCTCCCAATGACCTCTAGTGCATTATTTAATGTGATATATACTTGTACATGACACTAGAGGCCAAATACTCTCAAATCCGATTATAATTCTACTAGTCCTTTAGACAACATGGAAAATTTTGTCATGAGCTTTGTTAGGGGATCATCCTCCGCTTCTATCATGTCATCATCTTCATATATCACTGGCCCATATATGGGCTCCTTTTGAGGACGTATGAATTGAAATAAAAATTTTCAGAGTAATCAATTAATATTTATAAATTTAACATACAAATACTAAAAATATAAATATGGTGTGGCAATTTGTGACATGATCAATGCTTTAGGCCAGCCATAAATGTTCCTATGGCCTCCCCCACGAATTAATTTTTGAAGTCGATATAGGCACCTAAGCGTGCGGATCACGAGACTTTATCAATAGTCACACGTGCATGGTGGGGTAATAAGGGAGTATCATGAATAGTCTGCCCTCTCTAAAGTACTCTCTCAAGTACTGACCTAATAGCCACTACGCATGAGGATCCCTACCCACTAATAGTTCATACTGATCACTATAATCATAGGGTCTACAACAAAGCATGATCCTCATGTGCTCACCCGAAGTACTGTTGGTACTTTAATGGACAACTCCAGAGTGCCTTGGGTCCCTTTTTCAATTAACTCTTAATTATTTTGATTAAGTGTGTGACTTAATTTTTATCTTGTCCCTCGTCTTTTTACATTATATATATATATATATATATATATATATATATATATATATATATATATATATATATATATATATATATAATTTTTTATAGTTAATGTAAAATGATATTGAGTAATAAAAGATATTTATTATTTTATATAAATTATAAAATATTACGTTTCTTAACGTGAAAAGACAAATATATAAGATTAGAGATAAAATAACGTTATTAAATTTGAAACATAAGAAAATATTACGAGGGAGGAGTTGAATAATGTTTTAAATTTTTTTCAAATAGTTATTAAGTTACTTAGCAGTGGCGCCATGCATATTAGGTTAAACAATTAATTGAAGAAAGCTTTTCAATGGAAAACATTGTTTGAAAATAATTATAATAATTGACACTTTTTACAGTAGTTTACTTAATCGGAGTTACACCCAATTCTCTCTTGATAATAGGTTTTACCATAAACGAGTTTAAAAATTCTTGGTTTATAAAACTAACAAATTGGTTACACGAGTTTAACTACAAGTGTTTGAATTCACTCCTGAATCTAATAAAACATGTGTATATGATTTCTTTATAAGAAAAAAGATATCTCTCACAGATTATCGGTACAGTTTGTACTATTAGATTTATATTCACTTATATACGTATGATTATAAATTGATTTTATTTTTAGTCGATATAAGAATTTTAAAACTTTTTTTCTATGATACATATACATATTGAAACGTGAGATTAAACATCAATAGTTCGATAATCAAACAAAAATTCCAACAAACAACAAATTTCATTACAATAAACTCTAATTCATAATTTTGATAAGAAATTGATATAAGATTTCTAATGTACTTTCAAAACATAACTTTAACGTATAATGGACATAAATAGATGTTTCGATAATAAACAACAAATTTTTCTAAGTTTAATCATTATTTAAAGACGTTTAATATCATCGGATGATTATTTTTTTCTTTTAGTTATCTTTTAAAAATAGCCTTTAACATCATGAGACAAATCATCTTTTATTTCAATTAGTTAAATCTTAAAAAATGTAAACGATTTTCTAAAATGTCTTTCTTTAGAAAAAAGGATTTTTAAAAATAAATTCTAATTTCATTAATAACATCTTAAAGATAATCTAATTAAATATAGTAAATTTTGTATCTACTATAATTACACCCAAATTTTACCCTATAAAGTAGTATTATGGTATTGGATAAAATTAAAACTCATTTTCTAACATTTTTTAATATAATCCAACTATTAATAATTATGGTATCTAGTTTGATACCTATCGTGTTAAAGAGTTAACATAAAATTTCTAACACGGTTTCAAAATATATTTTTAACATATGAAGGACAATAATGGATATTTTGATAATAAAAAAACAATTTTTTCTATGCTAACTATAAATCATTATTTTAATATCATACTAAAATATAAATTTATAAAGGTAATTAATTCAATTTTACAAAAAGCAATTAGTGTGATTAAGCTACTCAACTACTTATCAAAAGCAATTAAAATAAATCATAAAATGGACAAGAGATGGAAAAGAAAGACCATGATAAATGTAAAAGTATATTATTTATTTATTCATAAGAAAAAATCATATTACGTAGAATGAATAGAAGGATTATTGTTGAATGTTCTCCATAAAAACTCATAGAAGTAAAGTGTTGTTACTTTGTTGCACTGCAGAGGGTGGATTCCATCCATAGCACTGTCGAGGATCTTTATTTGTCCGACATGGTCCAGTGGGAAGTATGTCCCAAGTACAAAGATCACTATTGCAGTAACCATCTCGTTTTTGGACATATATGTCAAAATAATGATCTTCTTCCAACCAAGTAAAATGACAGAAGAACAATGTCGTAGGAAAAATAAGCTCAGGATAGAACTTAAAACCATATGTTTCACCAACATTGACTTGATGCAGCCCAAGATCATTGTTCTTGTCTTTGCAATGAACTGCCAAATATCTCTCGCTTAAGCGATTCGTTATTCGAACTGTTACTGCATCCATACGAAGAGGAATACCACTCTCACCACACTTCAGTTGCACTCCAACAAATATTGCTAAAAACAAACAACCTTTTCGACATCTTTCTTTTACTATAAATTTTGCTACTTTCTTGCATACCAGGTATGGTAAACATACATATATATACTGCACATGTGTATGTCAATTTGTGTATTTAAGAATAATTTATTACTCTTTTAATAGTTTTACGACTTCTTGTTTAAATTAAATCTCTTAATCTTAATTAAGATAACATCTTCAATAATAATATTATAAGAAATATACTATATTTGAAACACTTATAATCATATTACCTAATTTACTAACAATATTTTTTACACATATTTTTTAATAATGTTTTGATATAGTATATTTGTTATTTTTTATTAATTTATTACTTATTCGGTACTGAAGTATTTTAAATTTAAATATAAATTAAATATACTGTTTTAAAATGTTGAAAAAGAAAATCTGTATTAACGTATTATTTCCTTTATTACAAATAATAGAATCTACATTAATTACAGGCAATGTCTTTTAAATATGAATTACTAGGCGTATTAATTGTATTAATTGTTTTTTTCTTTAATTGTGTACGGTTTCTTAACAAAATATTTACATACATTAAAATTATACAAAATAATCGAAAATATACAAAATAATTTCAAATCCAATGATTGATGAAATTGAAAATATACAAAATAATCATATTACTTAATTTCATAACATTTTTATTAAGATATCCTCTAGCATTAAAATAAAAAATATTGCTTTATAAAACAAGCATATT
>NC_028351.1:11293243-11296422 GCF_000741045.1 Vigna radiata var. radiata
TTTTAAAAAACTGCAGGGGAATATGCCGCGGTTCTTACCACAACCGCGGCATATACTGTCTCGTTTTAATTTTTTTTTTTAAAAGGAGACTATAGGCCGCGGTTCTTGCACTAACCGCGGCCTATAGTTGCACTTTCTGCCGCGGTTCAACCGCGGCATATAACAGACTATTTTTTTTTTAAAAAAAAAAATTCACTTAGGCAGTGGTTCTTTAGACAACCGCGACATATTGCGGAACTTATATACCGCGGTTGTAACCGCGGCCTAAAGTCTTTGACTTACTACCGCGGTAAAATATACCGCGGTTCGTAAACCGCGACCTATAGTGAAAAATAACCGCGGTTGTTAGACATTACAACAGGGGAAAAAAATGCATTGTTACTATGTTCAACGTGGTTGTTAGTTGGCATTCTAGTTGTTCTTCTGGCCTTCTCTTCAGCTAACTCTGCCTCCAACACATCCACCTTCATTTTAAGTTCTTCAATCAGACATTCTTGCTCCTTAGCACTACAACACATCCACCTCCAACCCAAAACCCAACAATGCAAAACAAAAACCCAAAAGTCGAACAACACAAAAACCCAAGTACCCTAACAAAAAACCCAAAACCCAACAACGCATTTACCTTCCTACAACGAAGCTACTGTTCGGGAATTTCCATTTCCACCAAACGCGACAACGGAGAACCAAAAACCAAACGTCACACAGACCAAGCAGGGGGCAACTACAAGGCAGGGAAGAACGAAATGAGAGAGAGAACGAAATCTGAGAAAAACACAATGGAACAGCCAAAGGGTATATTTGGAATGGAAAATTTTCCAAATTCTATTCATTTTGGTTCATAGATTTAAAAAAAAAAGAAAAAAAAACTAACCAATGCCAGCTTGACACGTATGTGTGTCAAAACTGTGTCAAAAAAGTTGTGTTAAAATAATGGGATCCATAACAAAAAGAGGGCTTTCAAACAAAGTATTAAAAGCAGAAAATTTTGAAAGTCTTCGGTTCAATTTTTCCTTCATATTGGATATATTTAACTTTGAAAAGACAACTAAAGAAACTATATAAAAACCTAACTTGAGTTTTGATACATTATACTTGCAAATGAATTTAAATATTTAAAAATCACTATCACAATAAAAAAAGGCATTGTAGTCACAAACGAATTTAAATATATCAAAATCACGATCACAAATCAAAATAAAAAACCTGCAATGTTTCTAGATCAGCAAATACTAGTGAATAAATATATAAATAATAAGTAATGGGTATAGTAAAATTAGTAGAAATTTTGTGTTAAAAATTTTGAGAAAAAAAAAGTTGACACCATTTCTTACAAATTATTAATCTCAGCAAAATTTAAAAGAATCAACAGCAAATATGTGTTTTATATATAGTAGAGTTTGAGAGGTTCTCCTATTCGAAAATATTATTTGAAAATTTTAGATAAATTATTTTTTAAAAATAACAAAAAATATCATATTAAACTTGATAAATTATTTATTTTTATAATTAAATATTAATTGTTAGTTAATACTTTCTTGTTAAATTAGTATTATATATATATATATATATATATATATATATATATATATATATATATATATATATTAATTAGGTCTTTAAGGAAATATCAACCCCTATTTTTTTTTATCAAAATAACCAATAAAATGTTACTTGTACTGCTATTTTCTTTTCCTTGGTTTGAGGTCTCAAGATTTAGAATGTTAATAAATTCGAAACATAAAAAGTACTATAAGAGATTCAATAAACAACAATTTTTTTTAGAATAAAGTTTAATTCATAATTTTGATACCTATATCTTAACCTATAATTGATATTAATGGATATTTCAATAATAAATAACAAATTTTTCTATGACTAACTATAAATCATTATTTTAATATCCTTTTAAAACAGAAACTTTTAAAAGTAACTCAATTTTACGAAATCAATTTGTGTGATTAAGCTACTCAACTACTTAAAAAAACAATTAAAATAAAGCATAAGAGTATTTGTGTAAAAGTATATTATTTGTTTATTCATGAGAAACCTATAACGGAGTGAAGGATTATTTGTTGAATCTTCTCCTTTAAAGGTCATACAAGTAAAGTGTTATTACTTTGTTGCACTGCAGAGGGTGGATTCCATCCTAAGCACAGTGGAGGATCTCTATTAGTGCGGCATGGTCCTGTGGCAGATATCTCCCAAATACAAGTATTATCAGTGCAGTAATTATCTCGATCTTGAACATATATGTCAAAATAATGATCTCCTTCTAACCAAGTAAAATGACAAAAGTACAGTGTCGTAGGAAAAAAAAACTTAGGAAAGAATTGAAAACTATATGTTTCACCAACATTGAGTTGATGCACCCCAAGATCAGTATTCTTGTCTTTGCAATGAACAGCCAAATATCTTTGGCTTAAGCGATTCTTTATTTGAATTGTTACTTTGGTCGGAAAAACAGGAACAGCACTCTCACCACACTTCAATTGCACTCCAACAAATATTGCTAAAAACAAACAACCTACTGCTGTAATTCTCGACATCATTCTTTTACTGTAAACTTCACCACTTTCTTGCATACAAAGTATGATAAACATACATATATATACTGCATGTATGCATATATGTCAAATTGTGTATTTAAGAATAATTTAAATTCTTTTAATATTTTTGCTTTTTCTTGTTTAAATCAAATTCCTTAATTAAGGTAACACCTTCAATAATATTAAATATTATAACAAATATACTAATTGATATTTGACTCATCATATCACTTATAATTTTTTAAAAGTTATGTCAATTTGTATATTGAAGAATAATTTATACTCTTTTAATATTTTTATGATTTTTTGTTTAAATTAAATCCCTTAAGGTAAATAATAATAATATTATATGAAATATACTAATTGATATTGAATCATCATAACACTCAAAATTTTTTAAAAGTTATTTTTTAGATTTTTTTTTTCTTTTTTGGTGTTAACTCTGCTATATATGGATGAATTACAACAAAGGTTACATGTTGTATTAATTATATTTACAATTAATTCAGCATTACAAATGAGCTCCGTAAATATACAAAATAATCATATTACCTAATTTATTAACAATATTTTGACACATTTTTTAATAATATTTTGATATAGTATATTTGTTATATTTTATTAATTTAT
>NC_028351.1:11302751-11307992 GCF_000741045.1 Vigna radiata var. radiata
CTCCATAAATTTATAAAGAACTAGAAATAGAAAGAGAAAGTTTTATTTTGTTTTTTCCATGTAAAGCATTCACGATTTCCATGTTTTGTAATCTTACATGGTGCTTTCTCAAATATCTCCCATGAACAGAGATTATGGATACAATATACATCCCTGTATTCTACATAAATGTCAAAATGATGATCACCATGCAACCATGTGAAGTGACAAAAGTATAAGGTTGTAGGAATAAAGAACTCGGGGTAAAATCGAAAACGATATGTTTCATTAACCTTTAGGTCAACAATACCCAGATCGTTATGTTTGTCTTTGCAGTGAAGATTCAAATCCTTCATGCTTAATTTGTTTGTTATTTCAACTGAAACTTTTGTAGGAAAAAATGGAAGTGCAGTGACCATACCTGTCAATTGCAGAACAAGAAACAACAAACAAAATATTATCATCATTTTGGAGATTGAATCCATAAATTGCTTCTTTCATAGGGTAACTTCAAATAAGATTAATTTCTTCTCTTTCATGTGAAATAGACATATAAATACCAATATGAATGACTAACCATCATTTATTAATAATTTGTCTTTTAACTCAATTTTGTAAAATTAGGTTTATATCTATTTAACTAAAAAATAATAATTAAGTTTCAAATTTCTCACAAATTTTCGTATTTTTAATTAATTCTTATTAAATCTTTTTGGCTTCTTGTTATTCAAAATTTTTTGTCTTTTTCAATTAGGTCTTAATTGTTTTCATTAAGTGTGTGATTTGATTGTTATCTTTCTTGTTTTTATAAATATAATCTTTTAAATTATACTAAATTTTAGTTGATAAAAATATTTTTATATATTATGAATTCTAGGTTTTGAAGTTAAAATTATTTGAATAATTTCTGATTTTTTTATTTCTGATTTTATTTTAAAAATTTAAATTATTAAAATATTCATGTATTTAAAGTATGTTTTTTTTTCTTTATGAATAGAACATTTTTCTCAAATAAAATTTAGTACACATTAGTTAACAAATTCATATATATATATATATATATATATATATATATATATATATATAAATTCAATGTTTTATATTTAATATAAAATGATATTTAATAATAAAAGACATTTGTCATTTATATAAATTATAAAATCTCACGTTTCTTCTTAACATAAAACTACAAATATATAAGATGAAAAGATAAAATAACATAGTTTGAAACATAGGAAATTATTATTTTAAATTTTTTCAAAAATAATTATTAAATTACTTATAATAGTATGTATAGTAGGTTAAGCATTTAGTTGAAGAATGCATTTAAATGGAAAAGGTTATTTGAAAATAATTATAATAATCCACATTTTTTTAACATTTACATCTAATTTGTCCTTAACATGTTAAGATATTCTAATAAAATCGAGTTTAGAAGCACTTGGTTTACAGCACTAACTAATTGGCTAGATGAGTTTAATCATTCCCGATCAACATTAGATAATTGTTTAGAATATTTAATTTTAGGCTTAACACCGCTTTTGGTCTCTAGTTTGGAAGGTTTTGTTTAAAATGGTCCTACCTTTTTTTTCCCGTAACAATTGATTCCACTCTTTAAAAAATCAGCTCAAGTTAATTCTTTTTCGTAACGACGTTAATTATCTAACGATATTCACGTGGCACGATAAGTAGTATATCATGTTAATTTTAAATTTAAAAAAAAAATTGTTGACACATAAGCTTCATCTTCCACTTGCGCCGTCGTCTCCTTCTTCCTCTCGTTTTCCCTCTCCTCCCCACAAATAAAACCCAAATTCACAATCCCCCCACAACTCAATTGCAACAGAGACACCTGAAAACCAAAAGTAAAGAGTCTATCCAGTGATTTATCGCGACATCTAAATGAATGAACTTGGCACCAAATTAGAATATGGAGAAACAAAAGAAGAGGATATTGTCTTGAATTATGAGATTTGGTGAAAACAAGAAACAAACACAAAGCAGGCAGTGTGAAATGGGGTGGGAGAAAATCGGACCCAGAATAGGAAAAAGGTGACCCANATCAGNTANGAAATAGAACTAGGAATCAAAGAAAATGATGATGCAAAAGAGACCCACAACAGAGAAAAAGCTAGAACTAAATATGCATGTCATGATTTTTGTTACATGACCACCAATACTATGTCGTGTGTCCTAGAAGAAAAGGCCAAAATTGATCTTGCAGGACCCTGAGCGTAGAAAGAAGTGTTTTTTGTGTGAAAAAATGGGAGTGTTGAATATTCTGAGAGAACATTGCTTATCTGAAGCAAAAGAATGATTAAGGTTTCCCTTCAAAGGGAAAAAGAAGAATTTAGAAATGAATAAAGAAATTTTGGAAAGTGGTGAAGGAATTTAGAAATGAATAGACTATTCTGACTTGCTAAGTTAAAACAAAATCTGAGGGTACTACACTTTCAGTCCTTCACCTACTTGCTGCTGCAGGATCCAATCTCAATCTTACAACAAAGTGGGCCTTTCAATTTTCCCTTCCCACTGGGGACAACACCCACGCCAAGCGAGGAACAATCACTTTTTATTTGGAAAAGATAAATTCGAGGTAAAGTTTGGATTTTTGTTACGGCCCTCGTTTTGTTTCGTCATTTTAGAAATGGGTTTCAGATTTAAAAAATTCAGCAAGTCATTAAACTGGCCAATTCTCTCAGATGGTTCGTAGGTAGGAATGGAAGCTATGGTTGTGAGGAGGAAGAGTATGCACCCACCGTTCACGCACGCCCTATAAAACCTCTACAACATCGTCAACCTAAATCTCAACTGAAAAAAGAAGAAAATTTTACTAACTCATTTCCGGTTTCCTGTAACCCATACCATGGGCGACGACAAAAGCACCTCCGATCGGTCGCTTAATTTTGAGGACATGACAGTGGTCTCCGCCGTAGGGCGCGACGCCAAAGGCGTGGTGTTCCTGGCTCACGCCGGTGGCCGGCGGTCAAAAGAGTGTGTGGCACTGAAAGTGATGTCGAAGGCGTTGGTTGCCCAGAAGAGGACGAGAAAGAAGGACGAAGAGGAATACGAAAGAGTGTCGTTTGAAGAAGAAGTGCTCCGTCGTTTCGATCATCCGCTCTTGCCAAGACTGAGAAGCGTTCTGGAAACGGAGAAAGTGCTTGCATCCAATATTGCAATAGTGGGAGGAAGAGTGTTAAGCTTGTTGCCACGTGTTCAAATAATTTTTTCCCAATTTAAAATTTCCACATCAATAAACCTGATACTGACACGTAGGTAAGTTTTATCCAGGTAGCAACAGTACCGTTAAATAATTGACGCCGTTACGAAAAAGGATTAACTTGAACTGATTTTTCAAAAAATGGGATCAATTGTTACACGAAAAAAAAAGTAGGATCATTTTGAAACAACCCCCCAAATTAAGGACCAAAAGCAGTATTAAGCCTATATATTACTGCTAACATACAAATTTAAAGATATCCCTCAAAGATTGATACTATTACTCCTCAAAGATATCCTCTCAATCTTGTAAGAAAAAAAATGAAAAAGAATATTTTAATCCATAATAGTTATATTAAATATATCTTATTTTGTGAACATTTTTTATAAATATTAATTTTTATTAAATAACTATTTTTAATTGATCACTTTCCCTTTCTTATAATAAATATATTATGGTATTAAATACAAATAAATTATAAGTATAGTATTTTAAAATCTAGGAAGAGGTTATCAAAATGGTTTGAAATTAAGACACATAATCTTTTGTAACATGGGATGTTAGAATTCAAAACTTAAATTATGAGTTATTATTATCCAGAAGCTTGATAATCTGAAAAAAAAAAATCTATAATTTAGTACCATACAAATATTTATAATATAAGTTAAATGAAGATAAAAATTAAATTTAACTCAATGTTCAAAGGAAAGAAAAATATAAATAAAAGAATAAATATTTAAGGGTTAAATATGATTTTATTTCCTAAAGTTTCACAGATTTTTGGTTTTAGTCTCTGCATGAAACATTGATGGCATTTCATCCTCTTAGTATGGAAACAAGTATTTTTTAGTCCCTAAAAATAGACGGTGTTTATTTTTTTGTGATGTGGCTAACGGCACAGCCACCTCTGTACACTTGCCTGCCACGTCTTCCCCACCCAAAATTAGGGTTTCAGATTAGGGGAAAGAGGAAAAATTCCTTTGCCTGTGCCTGTGCCGCTCACACTTACAGTGGAAGCTAGTGATTCCTGCAGGGAAACGATCTCGATGATGGATTTCACGATTGGGTTTTGTCTTGCAGGTTTGGTTGTGGTTGCAGGTGGTGGAGAAACTGCGTCACTCGCAGTTTGGATTTGGGACGAAGATGATGCAAGAAAACTACAATTAGGGTTTTTTCGATTGGGGATTTCTTGCGATGACAATGGGTAACGATTTGGATTTCTGAATGATGTCTATATGGTGGTTGTGGTTTTTGGGTTTCCCTGGCTGCCTGAGAAGCTTCACGTTGGCGACGAATTTTTGCTGTGATGGTTGTGCCATGGGTTTCAAATGGAGGAGATGAGTGTTGCGGTGTGATAACGGTAATTCTTACCATTATCTTTGGTGCATTTTTCATGCCAAATCAACACTCCTGAAGCTTTAAACATGCTTGATCCTCTTCTTTTATCCAACTTTGTGAATAAAGTTAGCTTAGGTTATACACTTGAGTTTTCATCTCTTTTCCTCAAAATTTTGTAGGAACTTTGAGTACTTTGGAAAAGCATTCAAGTTAAAGAGTGGAGAACCAAGGGAGGACCACAAAGAAGAAGTCCAAGAAGCTAGACTGGCGCTGGGCGCCAACCATCTCACGCTGGGCGTGAAAATTGACTGTTTCCAGCAAGATTTCACGTTGGGCGCAAGTTTGTCACGCTGGGCGCCACTGTCTCACGCTAGGCGTGAAATTCCACCGTTTCCAGGGGTATTTCACGCTGGGCGCCATTTTAATGGCGCTGGGCGCGAGATGTCTGATGTGGCACCCTACCCTATAAAAGCCACACAATTTTCGAGGGCAAGGATCTTCTTGGCGGCTGAGACCTAGGGAAGCGTTCTTGCACCTCTTGGAGCTAGTTCTGGACAGTGGGAGCTCTCCTCTCCTTCTCCTTGAGTCTCTTCTTCACCATTTTCATTCCATTGTAAGCTCAAGCTCTCCATTAATGGAGAGCTAAGTTCATTATTGTTGGAGAGTGATGTAAACTAGGAACTTCTTGTAAATGCACTTGTGTT
>NC_028351.1:11308182-11326570 GCF_000741045.1 Vigna radiata var. radiata
AAGGGAAATAGTGTTTAGGGATAGAACTAGGACCTTTAGTTGTCATAAACTTCTTTTCTTAATGCGGGTGAATTTGGTGGATTACCAAGGGATTGGGATTTAACAAATGAACCTAGGCTAACTCACCAAGGGATTGGGTTTTAGTAAATTANCTAGTTGGCAAGAACAAGTAATTAATGAAGGGTATTGTAGTGCATTTGCATAGCAAGGAATTAGTTGAAATTATTCTCCAACATGTTCATTCCACATAGTTATCAATCATTTTCATATTCACTAGTTTTGGCCAAATTTTACTTATGCATAAATTTTACTTTCATTGCATAATACCAACCAAAAATTGGAATCATTCTTTAGCTTGAGTTAGTTAGTAATTATACGAGTGTAGAGTAATATCGAAGTCTCTAGGGAAACGATATCCGGTCTTACCGGTTTTACTACTTGCACGACTTGGTACACTTGCCAAAGTCTTAACACGGTGGTGGCGACCATGAATAGGATTCTTGGATATCATTTTCTCGGAGGTTGGTTGCGGTGGAGATTGGGCTTGTGCAGGTGGTGGCCGAGGCGTCTTGCAGCGGCTTTGCAACGCTGGTGGAGCACAGTGGTTTGGGCACTTTCTGTTGCTGGGTTGGTTTTTTTCTGAGTGCAGGAGAAGAAGATGATGGTGGTGGTGTGACTTTGTGGTGGCGCGACGATGATGGCGGTGGTTGTTGGCCGGTGAGAGTCACTGGGTGGCTGGCTACCATGGAGGAGGTAGCGGCGGCTAGGGTTTACCAAATTAAAAAAAAAATGCTACGTGTCAGGCAGTCTAAAGAGAAGACGTGGCTGTGCCGTTAGCCACATCACACAAAAATTAACACTGTCTGTTTTTAGGGACTAAAAATACTTGTTTTCATACTAAGGGGATGAAATGTCATCTTTCATGCAGGAACTAAAACCAAAAATCAGTGAAACTTTAGAGACTAAAAATATATTTAACCCAATATTTAATACACAAAAAAAAGCACCAGACTTGAAATAAAATAAAAATTAACTTAAAAACGTTAAAGGAATTCACACTAATTTAAATTCTATGGAGGATAATATATAGGTAAAAAAGAAGAGGCATATGTGTAAAGTATACCCAACCCAATTCGAATGAAAATGTTATAAATTTACCACCTTACAATTTATATCATTCATTTTATCAGTGTTCAAAATTTTATTTTTATAAGAGTGGGAAAATGTGATTACATTTAATAAAAAGTTAAAATTTGTAAAATTAATGGTTAACTGTATTTTTTACCCTTTCTGATCTTTTTAAAATTTGTTTTCTCTCTCCAATAAATTATTAACAGGTTTTAACTTTTTCTGTTTTGCTTTTTCTTTTTTGTCTATACTGGAAGAAGAACCCGTCAACTGTATAGACTCGCAGTGATATTTCGCTACCAAATACACTGCATGTTCCTTACTCCAGGTTTCCCAGCAATTCCAACCAAACTGTGATGATAAGTCTTCGCCACTTCACTCACTTCTATTCTCACCCTACAATGGCTATCACCACCTCCTTAACACTCTTTTTCCTCCTTCTACACTTCTCCACACGCCTCCAAGCCTACACCTCAAAGCAAGTTTTCACCATCAATTGCGGCACCACTGGAAAGTCCTCCGACGGTCAAAGAACGTGGACCGGCGACGCAGATACAAAGTACTTATCTTCCCAAGACACCACCGTTTCAGACAAGGCGATAACACAGTCTCCTTCAACCAATCAAGTCCCCTTCTCCACTGCACGCTTGTCCCGTTCCCAATTCAATTACTCCTTCCCTGTCTCCCCAGGCACCANAACACAGTCTCCTTCAACCAATCAAGTCCCCTTCTCCACTGCACGCTTGTCCCGTTCCCAATTCAATTACTCCTTCCCTGTCTCCCCAGGCACCAAATTCCTTCGCCTCTTCTTCTACCCTGCTGACTACCCTTCCTTTCCCCGCACCCACGCATCCTTCTCCGTTCAATCCAACCAATTTATTCTCCTCAACGATTTCAACGCCTCTCTCAACGCCGATGCTCAAGCCACGGACACTATCTTCAGGGAATACGTGGTCAACGTCAACGACGGTGAGAGGCTTATCCTCACCTTCACTCCCTCGCATCCAAACTCTTACGCTTTCATCAACGGAATCGAGGTACTTTCCATGCCAACCGATTTATATTACACACCAGCAAATGACACAGGCTTCACGTTAATCGGAAGTAGCACCCTGTACAGTCTTGGAACCAGCTTTGCTCTTCAGACTGAGTATAGAATCAAAGCCGGAGGACAAGAAATCTCGCCATATAACGACAGCGGTTTGTTCAGGGATTGGGCTGCCGAAGAACCTTACTTTATCAAACACAATCCAAAGAATGATGATCTACCAGCTAACACGGATGGGAAAATGAACATAACCGTGAATCCCGATTACGTGGCACCAAAGGAACTGTTCAGAACAGCGCGTAGCATGGGCACAAACGCCACTCTGAATAAAATGAGCAACCTCACCTGGGAGTTCCCCGTTGATTATGGCTTCACTTACGTTCTCAGGCTCCACTTCTGCGAGCTTGATCCCAATATTAATAAAATTGCTGACAGAAAATTTCATATTTACATAGCGAGTCAGGTGGCTGATGATCGTGCAGATGTAATGAAATGGAGTCAGCAACAAAAGGGTCTAGCTTTGCATAGAAACTACGCCGTTTTTATTCCTGAAAATGGTACTCAGAAAAAGTTTAATCTCTCGCTTCAAATGCACCCTTACGGAAGCAACGTGGATTCGAGATACCAAGGTGCCTTCNTGAACGGTCTTGAGATCTTCAAAATCAGCGAAGCCGGCTCAAACAACCTTGCCGGACCCAACCCGGATCCGGTTAAGACTTCATACAACAGTAGTTCCGGTCAAAACGAAAAGACAAGCAGCGGAAGTGGAACGATTATGATTGTCGTCGTGGGGGTGGTATGTGACGTCGTTCTGATTTCTCTTGCCGTAGTCGCACTTTTAGAATACAAGAGAATCACTTGTACTAAAAGCAAGGATAACGAATCCAAGTCAACTACCACGAAGATTTCCTCCCTGCCGACAGATCTCTGCCGTCGCTTCTCCCTCGACGAGATGAGNGCAGCCACCCAAAACTTCGACGAAGTCTTGATTGTCGGCTCCGGGGGATTTGGCCAGGTGTACAAGGGCTATATCGACGAGGGCTCCGTTCCCGTAGCCATCAAGCGCCTTAAACCGGATTCGCAGCAAGGGGTTCGCGAGTTCCTGAACGAAATTAAGATGCTCTCNCAACTTCGCCACCNCAATCTCGTGACCCTCATNGGNTACTGCAACGATAATAAGGAAATGATNTTGGTNTACGATTTCATGACANGTGGCAACCTCCGTGACCATCTATACAACACGNACAACCCAGCTATCTCGTGGAAGCAGCGGTTGCAGATCTGCATCGGCGCGGCGCGTGGACTTGATTATCTTCACACAGGCGCGNAGCACACGATCATCCACCGGGACGTGAAAAGCACGAACATCCTGTTGGATGATAAGTGGGTNGCCAAGGTTTCNGACTTTGGACTTTCGAGGCTTGGGCCCATTGGAACTTCGAAGGCTCACGTCAGCACCGACGTGAGGGGAAGCTTCGGATATTTGGATCCTGAGTATTATAAAC
Source organism: Vigna radiata var. radiata (assembly GCF_000741045.1). Lineage (NCBI taxonomy): Eukaryota > Viridiplantae > Streptophyta > Magnoliopsida > Fabales > Fabaceae > Vigna > Vigna radiata. The sequence continues at coordinate 11,311,864 of NC_028351.1, forward strand.
GATATCGTTTGACGGAGAAGTCTGACGTGTACTCTTTCGGAGTTGTGCTTTTTGAGGTACTGTGTGGTCGTCCCCCTTTGATTCACAGTGCGGAGAAGCAACAGGTGTCGCTCTCTAATTGGGTGAGACATTGTTACGAAAGTGGAATGATAGCAGAGATTGTTGAGCCGACGTTGAAGAAGGAGATTGCAGCAAAATGCTTGAAGAAGTTTTGTGAGATTGGGATGAGTTGTTTGCTGGAAGATGGGTCGCTGAGGCCCTCCATGGGAGATGTGGCTGGGATGTTGGAGTTTACGCTGCAGCTACAAGAAAGTGCAGAGCAACGTGAAGAAGTGGCTAATGTTATTGTTAACCGAGAAAACAATTCCATGGAAATGGCTGGAAAGGAATCAATATAGTTGCTTAACGTCTCTCTAGATTTTCTTAAAATAAAAGATTAATTATATTTTTAAAGGATTAACTCTTATAATTCTGTACAAATTTAAAACCTTTTAAATTTGAAATATTCAAAGTTTAGATTTAGTCCTTAAAAAAAGAAAACCATCTTACACTAAAGATTATTATTATTTTTGTTAGCTTTTGGTTTTCCTAATTTTGAAACCTACCACCTTTTAAATGATATTGATCAAGTTTCAGCAAGGTAAAAAAGAAAATAGTTAAGAAATAAGAACTAATAGTTAATTCAAGGTATTCTCATTATGTATTTTAATTAGTTAAATATATATTAAAATCTTAAATAAAAATAAAATCTATTAAATCATGTAGACATCATACTCATATATTAAAATCTATTAAATACAAGTTTTAACATTTAATAGAAACATAATTTATCACACAATTGGTTTATTTATCCATTTCAAAATATAAGTCCATTCAATTTATTCTTTTTATAAAGAATATTTTTAAAAAGACAGTAAATCAGTATAAATATAAATTTTGTAAAAATATTTAAGATTCTCAACTTTAAAATACACATGGTGTAAAAAGATGATACAAAAATTCTAAAATTTGAGTTTTACGTATTCCAATGATCTATGTGATCTATGTAAACATGTCAAAACAACCCATTTCATAAGATTTAGTCTAGAGGTCTAAAGCTTACAAAACCCAAAAAAAAAAATATTAAAATAATTTAAATATATGATCAAATATTCTCAAAACATTATAAGTTAAAGTCTTTTCATAAACCTTCCTTTTTTAAGATGATGAGAAAAATTAGACATGGTTTCACACTGTTTCAAAAAGTCAAAACATTCTAAAAATTTTCAGAAAAAATCAATTGTATATAGTATTTCAATCAAAGTTGTTTCTACTTCAAAATCATGTGTATAGATTTAGTTATTATATTTTACGCTGCTTGAAAAGATTTTACTGTTTAGAGACGAATGCGAGCAATGAATTGAGAGTGAGAAGGTGTTTGTTTGTGCGGATTTGCGAGTGGTGAAATGCAATGATTTGCAAAATGAGGTTGTTTTTTCATCTCACTGATACGAAGAGATTTACGTTGATTTCTTTAGAAATTACGTGTGTGCCCTCGTGATTTTGTTAACTTCGCAATTTCGGTGTGCAGCGAGACTCTCTACCATTAACACAACCATTCAAGATGAAGACCGAAGATGAAGATGAAGTTTACTGAAGCAGCGACGCTTGAAGAAGTGGTGGTTCATGGGCATGTATTCGGTTCCACAAATCTGGTAACCGATTACAGTGGCAAGAAGAAAATGAAGATGGAGTTGTATTCGGTTCCATCATGCGTATCCGATTCCACTCCATCAAGAAATTGCAGAGAAGAACGTATTCGGTTCCACGTTCTTGTATTCGGTTCCATCTTTGAAGAATGCGTGTGCAGTAATCGGTTCCTCCAACATTCTTCCTCCCTCGTGCATGGCTGATGCGTGTTGCAGGCTGATGTGATTTTGATGATGGTGGAGTTTGGAAGGATACAACGAGCATCCATGGTGGATGATGATGAAGATGAAGCTGATAGGGAAATGGGGAGTCAACTCTTGACCATAACAGTGCTGACATTTTGGGGAGGCGAGAAAAAACGGCGCGGCAGGGACAGTGTTACCGTAGAGGAAGGACGACCAAACGATGAAGTCGTGGTGGCCCTGGTAGGTGTCGGGGAGGGCGGTGGGGAGGGAGATATGTTGGCTATGGTAGGAGGCGTAGAGGCAGAGTGCGTGGTAGTAGACGCCGATGGGGGAGTTGGGGTTGTGGGCAGAGAGGAGGATGACGTCTTCAAAGAAAGAGAAAAAAACTTTCTTTAACAAGGAAAATGATATTTTGACACAATTTTGACACTGCACAGGTGTCAAAATGTGGTTGTTAAAAAATATTGTTAAAAAATGTTGTTAAAATATCATCATCCGAACTTAAAACACAGTTAATTATTAAAAATAAATTCATTATTAAATTCATTTTACTAAATAAATTCACTCTTTATGGAGATTTAAGAAAACAGAAACTTTTGTTGACTCCTGATATCACTATAATTCATGCAACTGAAAGACATGCAGCTGGCATTCTGCAAGCCATCGATGACTTCTCTCAAGCCAACTGAAAGAATGTGCACTGTACTAAAGAAACTCAAAATGCACTAAAACAGTTTACTACACTGTACTAAAGGAACTAAAAAATAGTTAAGTTATTCTGAACTATTTAATTCAGTTCAATTTTCCTAAATTGTTTTATTTATAGTGCAACGCAGTATAATGTATTTTGCCCACTCCTAGTTGAATTTATGATTCACATAAATTAATAATGATCATAAACAATAAACTCTTTCAATTGAACAGTTTTTAATTTTCTTTAGGATAGAAAAGGAAAACATATCTTAAGCATTGACTATTGGAAACAATTAATAAACTGGAAGAATTAATAAACTATAAATTGATCTCTGGAATTTTCTCAAAGTGGATGGCTTAAAGTGTTTTTTATTGGCTTCTGATGGTAACCATGAGATCATGAGAGAATAAGGTGGAGCAAAATTTTACTGGATCTCATGGTGGATGTCAAATGCTCAAATTAAAGAATTTGAATCAATATATGTGTATCATTCCCTCAAAACTTGACATATACTTATAGGATTTTGGGCCCTCTTAAAAAATCCAAAATATCAATAATAATAAAAACTTACTAGGTATATATAAATTAATATTATAATAATAATAAAAAGTAATATAAACTAATCAAATATTTTATACATTTTTTTATATCTGATATTAAAGGATATATAGAATGTCATCAAATTATCTATATTTGATGATATATTATAGTAATATATAGTAATTGAGCAAACAAATATTTATTCAGACGTTATTAATCACTTTAGGTCTATATCACTGAATGAGCTTTCTTGGGCTATAATTTTTAGCATATTTGTTAGATTGGACAGGTAGTAGATATAAAATTAAATTTTATTAATAGCTTTTAACTTATTAATTATGCATAGATAAATTTATGAATTATTTCGTCAAATATAAACTATTTTGATTATTTTAATTTGCATAATTAATGTTCTTACCTACAGTTTTTGCATATTAAATTAGCATGAAATTATCCAGAAATCATAAGTTTAACTAAACTTTACAACCAATTTACTTATGAGTTTAAGATTTGTGGAAAACTTACCCGAATATCTGAAATTTTGAAAAAAAAGAAGGATATGAGTATTTTGAGCAAAATATTTTACAGGAAAATTTTCTACAAATTTCTTTGAGAATTATGCAGGATATCTTTCAAAATTTTAAAGTTGTGTCTAATTTATTAACCGTTGGAAAAATTATATGTGGATTCAAATTCCAAAAAATTCACAGAAATCTTGTTTGCTTTTGGTAATTTTATACACAAAAATTAGGAGACAAATTCCCATAAAATTCAACAAGTGTTTATAACTTTTTGATTATATTTATAAAAATTTGAAAAAACTATTCTAGTTCTTATAGCATACGTAAATTTTAATTGTAGTTTCTATAAATTATCAAAATTTATTCTTCCTAAATTTCAAATTGATATTGCTAATCCTTAATATTCATTTTGAAATGTAGATAACTGTATACTTTCTTCATGAATAATTTTTTTTTTAAGTATAAGCATGACATAATCATATGTGTTATTTGGAATGACCATTTGATTTGATTTTAGATATAGGAAAATATTTTCACATCAATTTTTTGATACCATTTTAACACTACACACGTATCAAAATATGGTTGGACGATTTCAAATTAATAAAAAAACTTTGATTTTTTTCTTCCAAATATACTCTTATCTCAGTTTTTTTAATTTGAAATCATCCAACCACGGTATCAAAATGTCAAATTATCATTTTCCTTATCATAGTCCCATGTTAGAAATACGTAGAATTCTTTCAACTCTACATATTTTTTACTTTGACTGGTCCAAGTCTTTCACTAGCATACAATCAACCGTACTTTCTTCCTCTCCTTCCCAACTACAGTACCAATCATTCTACAATGCTAAGGCCTCGTAACTCTACTCCCCTGTTAGCCGCAAACCATGAAGTTCCTTACTGTCACCACCTCCTTCACATTACTCTTCTTCCTTCTACACTTCTTCACACACCTCCAAGCCTATATCCCATCGGAAGTTTTCACTATCAGTTGCGGTTCCACCGGAATGTCCTCCGACGGTCAAAGAACGTGGGCTGGCGACGCAGACCCAATGTTCTTTACTTTCCAAGACGGCTCTGTTTCAGAGAAGGCGACAACACAGTCTTCTTCCACCAATAAAATACCCTTCTCCACCGCACGCTTGTCCCGTTCCCCATTCAACTACTCCTTCCAACTCTCCGCAGGCACCAAATTCCTTCGCCTCTTCTTCTACCCTGCCGATTACCCTTCCTTTCCCCGCACCCACGCATCCTTCACCGTTCAATCCAACCAATTCACTCTTCTTGAAGCTTTCAACGCCTCTCTTAACGCCGACGCTCAAGCCACCGACACTATCTTCAAAGAATACGTGGTCAATGTCAACGACGATGAGAGGCTTATCCTCACCTTCACTCCCTCGCTTCCAAACTCCTACGCTTTCATCAATGGAATCGAGATGCTTTCCATGCCAACCGATTTATATTACACACTAGAAAATGAGACAGGCTTCACGATGATCGGAACTAGCGCGCTGTACAGCGTTGGAACCAGCTTTGCTCTTCAGACTGAATATAGAATCAAAGCCGGAGGACCAGAAATCCCACCACAAAACGACACCGGTTTGTTCAGGAATTGGGCTGCCGATGAAAGCTATTTTATCAAAGACAACCCAAAGAATAATGATCTACCAGCTGATGTGAATAGGAAAATTAACATAACCGTGAATCCCGATTACGTGGCACCAAAAGAACTGTTCAGAACAAGGCGTAGCTCTGACAGAAACGCCACTATTAACAGGATAAGAATCCTCACTTGGGAGTTCCCCGTTGACCGTGGCTTCATGTACGTGATCAGACTTCACTTCTGCGAGCTTGATCTCAATATTAATAACATCGGTGACAGGCGATTCTCCATTTACATAGCTAGTGACTTGGCTGATGACCGTGCAGATGTAATGATTTGGAGTCAGAGACAAAAAGGGCTAGCTGTCCATGAAAATTATGCCGTTTTGATTCCCAAGAATGGTGATCAGAAAAAGTTTAATCTCTCGCTTCAAATGCATTCTTACGGAGGATACAGTGACCCCTTCCTCAACGGTCTAGAGATCTTCAAAATCAGTGAAGCCGGTTCGAACAACCTAGCCGGACCCAACCCGGACCTGGTTCAGACCCCACAGAACAATGCTCCCAGCCAAAATGGAAAGACCAGCAGTGGAAGCGCAACGAAAATTGGCATCACGGCGGGGGTAGTTTGCGTTGTCGTTTTCTTTGTCCTGTTGTTCACCACTTTCAAGTGGAGTGCACTGTTCACAACGACCAAGTCAACCAACAGCCACAATTTTTCTCTTCCTTCTGATCAATGCCGTCGGTTTTCCCTTGTCGAAATCAAAGCTGCCACCAAAAACTTCGATAACTCCTACGTCGTCGGCGACGGTGGATTTGGACACGTGTACAAGGGCTACACAGACGGCTCAGTCCCAGTTGCTATCAAGCGCCTTAGACAGGGTTCCCAGCAGGGGGCTAGCGAGTTCGTTAACGAGATCCAGATGCTCTCACAACTCCGCCACCGCAATCTCGTCTCACTTATCGGTTACTGCTGTGATAACAACGAGATGATCCTTGTTTACGAGTTCATGGGATGTGGAAACCTCCGCGACCATCTCTACGGCACCGATAACCCCCCTCTTTCGTGGAAGCAGCGGTTGAAGATTTGCATTGGCGTTGCGCGCGGGCTACGCTATCTTCACAGTGGCGCGAAGCAAATGATCATCCACCGTGACGTGAAAACGACCAACGTCTTGTTGGATGAAAGGTGGGTGGCGAAGGTTTCGGATTTCGGACTATCCAAAATTGGGCCGAATGAGATATCGAAGGCCCATGTGAGCACCGCCGTGAAAGGCAGCTTTGGGTATTTAGATCCGGAATATTACATTCGACGGCGGCTGACGGAGAAGTCCGACGTGTATTCTTTTGGGGTGGTGTTGTTTGAGGTACTCTGTGCCCGTTCACCTCTGATCCCTACTGAAGAAATCGAACAGGTGTCACTAGCTAATTGGGCCAAATATTGTTGCCAAAATGGGACAGTGACAGAGATGATGGACCCCATATTGAAGGGGAACATCGCTCCTGATTGTTTGGCCAAGTTTTGTGAGATTGGGGTGAGTTGTTTATCACAAGAAGGGATGCTGAGGCCGTCCATGAACGATGTCGTTTTGATGTTAGAGTCTGCGCTGAAATTGCAAGAGAGTGCCGACCAAAGGGCAACGCCGGAAGAAATTGATCATGTGCTTGATCTTGGAGAGCATCACAATAGTTGCAAGGACAATGATAATTTGATGTTGGAGCTGTTTTCTGAGATTGTCGACCTAGAGCCACGTTGAAATAACCAGTAAAGCTCATTAAAGGTTTGCTAAACAGTTACATTTGAAGACCTAATATTATCTAAATGCTCCAAATTTATGTGTTCAGTTTCGTGGTTAGAGTGTTAAAGTATATATATAAGGGAAAAGTTATTTTAACACGAATAAAGAAAACATTCATTTGCCACTAATATTTATAATATAATAATATATATTGTGATTTTAAATTAAAAATTAATATAATTATAATTAAAATATTATTATTTGATCTTAAAAACAAAGTTCTAAATAATTTAAAAAACAATCCAAAACCTAAATTATCAAAAGTTAAACTTAAACTAAATGTAATTAATGTTCAACAACAATTAGAAGTCTTTCTAGATTCATTTTTGCAGATGATAAGTTGTCCACTCCTGTCTGCTTAATTGCATCTCTGGTACCAAGATGTACTCTTATCTGCTTAAGCTGTAAAATGAAGAAAAATTCATTATGTTTTTATATATGTTCAATGATGATCTTAATCTAAGACATGACATAGTAGCCACATTCCCATAAATTTAACTGCTTGTTATACTAAAATGACAAACTAAATAGTCAAGCATTTAAATCTTTCAATAACATATAAAATGAATTAGAACTATAAATGATTTACAACCTTTGGATACGAGATTTGAACTAGCTGGCTTTGAGATTTACCCATAACTCTATTTACATTGAAAACACAAGGTAATATTAATATAACTATATTTATCATAAAAATTGAAGGTCAACATGAATTTGAAACATAAAAAGAGAAACACTTATCCTTGAAGCATGTTTTTCAAGTCAGTTTTCATGTTCCCTTGCAATGAACAAAACCATATAATTTTACATTACCTGGGAATGATGACTATCAACTTTGCTAGAGGATCCACTTCAGCCATCTCATCATCTTTATCTATGACTGGCTCATGCATCAACTGCTTCTAAGCACTTGTGAACTAAAGATTTGCATCTTAGGCAACTTATAACTACCTGGGAAGATGAGTATAAGATTCTTCCTAATCATCAAACTCCATTGCAAGAGTCTTTTGTTTCGCCAAAAAAACCGATACATTGAACCATTGTCCATAAATTTATATCTTGAACAACTTGTAACCACCTAGGAAGAGGAATACAAAATTCTTCCTAATCACCAAATTTCACTCCAAAAGCCTTTTGTTTCGTCATCCAAACTTTTTTATGACAAAATATCTAAAGTGAGTTTTAATTTCTCTGCAATCAAACTTTTTTATGAAAATTAAAATCTAAGTTATGTGGTTACAATAAAAATTTTATGATCTTAAAAGAATACTGTTGAAAAACAAGTATGAGGTGTTTTAATATTTTTAATTTTCCAATGGTATTATAAAATAATCATAAAATAATATAAAATAATCATAATAATATGAGACATTACCTTATTAACCAAATATAATATAAATTAGATATATGTTTTTAAAGAATATTATAAAGTAATAAAATATCTTGATCATATATTTTTTTAATATATAAATATTTATGCTAACAAATGTCATGTTGAATGAACTTTATTGTGCTACATCGTCGTTGGACCGGATATGTATAGTATATAACTTGAAGAAATTAACAATTGACCAAATAATAAAAAATTGCATTCATACCATAAAAAAATAATAAGTGATGTACTAAATTCATCTCATCCCAATAACTTTGCATTATATCCGTGGAACAAAATCTGTCTTAAGTCATAAACCGATCTTGAATTCAATATCAATTTTAAACTAAAATCTTAAAACAAAAAGTTTTTTAATATTTACTTTTATATAATATTGACTTCGTCCATTTTTAGTCAAAGTGGGATTAGTACTTATTTAAACTTTGTACAGTTGATAGAAAACTTATACTTTTATATTAAACTACAACTTGCAGATTTTAAAACATAAGAAACACTTTCAATGTCGTGTGAATTCTAAAATTTAGCAATAAATTAAAAGTGGAATTAAATTACAATGGATCATTTATGACATTTGTCCAAGAAGCTAGATTTCCTAAGGTCTCGAACACATGCTCGGATCACAAAAATTGGAGTTCCTTTACCAAAGTTATGATCCTTCACAGTAGACTCATCTACATTAGAATTCGACAAAATTGGTGTCTGCATTTTTATGCAGCAGGAGATTTGTTGAAGAATTGCAAAACTTCATAGACTAAATAATTTATTATCTTTCATTGGACATAGGTTCACTCAAAAACAATTTTCCCAATAGCTATCAAATTGGATATAGTTTCATCAAAATACTTAAAAGAAAAGTTAATTCAAAAAATTTTACAGTTAAAAGTATTTTTATAGTCATCAAAACATTCTAAAAATTTCACGAACAAACATTGTATGTAGGCTTAAAGTTGTTTCTATTTCAAAATCATATATAAAGGTTAAGCTATTTAAAGTAGGTTGAGTCATCAAAACTTACTATAATCATGTTCTCAAATTTATTTTTGAATTTTGCATGGCAGTGGAATTTTCGGGTTAGATACTTCATTATATATATATATATATATATATATATATATAAAGGCCTTTCAAACAAAGTATTAAAAGCAGAAAATTTTGAAAGAGTCTTCGGTTCAATTTTTCTTTCACATTGGATATATAACTTTGAAAAGACAACTACAGAAACTATATAAAAACCTAACATTTGGACTTGAATTTAACGAAAATACATTATACTTGCAAACGAACTTAAATATTTAAAAATCACCATCACAATAAAAAAGGCATTGTGGACAAACGAATTTAAATATTTCAAAATCACGATCACAAACCAAAATATAAAACCTGCAACGTCTAGCTTATTTTTAATCTGCAAAATTCTAGTGAATAAATATAAACAAGTGCTGGGTGTAGTAAAATTAGTAGAAATTTTTATGAGAAAATTTTTGACAAAATAAAGTTGACGACCATTCCTTACAAATTATTAATCTCATAAAAATTTAAAACAATCAACAGCAAATATGTGTTTTTATAGTAGTATTCGAGAGATTCTCCTATTCGAAAATTTTAAATATATTATATATTCCCTTTTTTATAATAAATTACAAGTATAGTATTTTAATATCTAGGAAGAGGTTTTCAAAATGGTTTGATTATATTAAGACACATAATCTTTTATAACATGGGATGTTAAAATTCAAAACTTTAATTATGAGTTATTATTATCTAGAAGCTTGATCATGTATCTAATCGACAATACCTATCATTTAGTATTAACAAATATTTATAAAATAAGTTAAATGAAGATAAAAATTAAATTTAACTAAATGTTTAATTGAAATATAAATATAAATAAAACAATAAATATTTAATATACAAAAAAGCACCAGACTTGAAAGAAAATAAACATTAACTAAAATCGTTGAAGGAATTCACACTCATTTAAATTCAATGGAGAATAATATTTAGGGGAAAAAAAGGAGAAGGCATGTGTGTGAAATATACCAGCCCAATTCGAATGAAAATGTTATAAACTTACCATCTTACAAGAAGAACCCGTCAACTGTATAGACTCCCAATAATATGTAAAACGAAAATATTTTTTTAACACCCTTATTTGACACAAATTTGACACCGTTCAGGTGTCAAATTTCTATTGACTTTTTTCTTTTAAATAGAAATGGGTTTTTTAAAAACTGAAGAGGGTAGAATAGGAATTCTGAGGATATGAAATTTCGTTTGACGGTTTCTTTTTCTTCTTTTTCACTTTGTTTCTGAAATTTCTTGTCTCCCATCACTCTTTCCATTCCCGGTTGCTTCATCTCTCCAATCCTTTGGTTTTTCTGTTGCACCGTTCGTCTCATTTCAACCCAAAAAAAGCTATCTTTCGCAAGGTAAGCTCTATTTCCTCTATCCCCTTTTTGGGTGGCTTTGGCGTTGTGTGTGTGTTTTGTCATTTCGTCCCCTTCTCGCGTTGTTCTCTTTGGCGTTATTTATTCATTTTGTGTTTTGTGAACCCTAAGCCACCATTGATTTTTTGGTCACTTTCGTGTTTTCATTTTTTGTGCAGTTGCAATGACTTCCGGAATCCCAAAGGTAAGTTAAAGTTTTGGTCTTTTATTTAGTTGCATTTTTTTGGTTAGTAATAACAATCTTTTCATTATTTTTTGATTGGGAGAATATGAAAAGTACAATATTTTCATTATTTTTTGATGATTTGGTTGATATGACAAGTACAATATTTTCATTTCAGAAGGAATTGCTTGCAATCAGAAAGCGATATGTACGTGAATGGATCTTGGATGACGAGAACATAAGACTACTGGATGCGCTAGAGGTTTATGGATTGTTGTAGGATAGTTATCCAGTGTAAAAATGTAGTGTAGTTTAGTTTGTTTTGATAGGATAGTTGTCATGACAGTGTACTTTTTATATGAAGTCAGTGTACTTTTCGTTTTATATATATGAAGACATTTACAACTTCTTATTGGAATAAGATTGTTTTATATTTTTGAGGGTTAAATATGCTTTTAGTCCCTCAAGTTTCACTGATTTTTGGTTTTAGTCCCTGCATGAAACATTGATGGTATTTCATCCTCTTAGTATGAAAACTCGTATTTTTAGTCCCTAAAAACAGATGTCGTTAGTTTTTTTGTGATGTGGCTAACGGCACAACCACATATTCTTCCACATCCATTGATCATTGCTTGCCACGTTGGTGTTCTTTAGCATTTGAATTAACTAACCGCGTCTACCATCTCTCTTCTGACCATGATCCCCCATCTTTGACTCCCTCATGGCCGCCATCAAACGCTCACAGGCTAACCAGCGGCGCCACCCTCATGGCCACCATAACCTAAACTTAAACTAAAACCAAAACCACCAACAACTCTTTTTCCGATTGGGAGTTGTCTCATTCGGGCCGTCACCGGCGAAAAAATCAAAACTTTTGGAGGTCGATATGGATGTGGATTCTTCAGAGGGTTGTGTGGAAGTTCAATCGCAAAAAGGGGAAGAGGGTATGGGAAATTGCGAGGGGAAACCAGTTTCTAAAGAAAAAAAAGCTTCACACTCTTCTGCCAAAAATTTTGAAACTACCATGAGCAAAAACAGTAGTAGTAAGAGTAAAACAGAAGGAGAACACAAGCAAAATAAAAAATAAAAAGAAAAGATTCAATCGATGTTCACCACAATAACTATTTCACTTCAGGCAAGTAAAGCTGCATTCTAAACTTAGCACAAGCTGCAACCCAAAAAAAAAGCTTTCACCTATGGAGATTCAAAAACACCACATGAACATTTCAACCCCAAACACCCAAATTAAGAAAAAAAAATTATATAAACACATAAATTTCCCCTGACACTTTTACTTTAACACACAAACCCAACCACAGATCAGAGAAACTCCATTTTTCTGTGACGATGGCGCGTGCAGATTGATTGCGTTTGTATCAACGTGGCAGACAGAGAACACTGAAACTGTGAGAAGACGTGGCTGTGCCGTTAGCCACATCACAAAAAAACTAACGGCGTCTATTTTTAGGGACTAAAAATACGAGTTTTCATACTAAGAGGATGAAATGCCATCAATGTTTCATGCAGGGACTAAAACCAAAAATCAGTGAAACTTGAAGGACTAAAAGCATATTTAACCCTATTTTTGAAGACATTCTACAAATTGTTATTACAATAAGATGATTGATTTCAAGATTGCTTATGTGCAATGTAGAAATGATTGTTGATTGATGATTGATGTCCAAGTTTTTGTTATGTGCAATGTATGAAAGTTCCATAGCAAATAAGGCCAAGTACTACAATCTGTGCAGAAAAAAGACCCTTGTAATCGTTTACAAGAGGTTGGTAATCGTTTACGCGAGCCTTTTTTCTGTTTTGGACATCCTGTTGCACTGAAAGAACCACCTATGGTAACGTGGGGGACCACGGGTGATTTTTGGTGTTTTTTAAGACAACTTGACTTGTTTTTTGTATAAGTGTGAGTCTAGGGTTAGATGTGATGCTTGGGAAACCCCATGATGTAGGAGGGGTCCACCCAAGGTGATGACACGAACCTTGGTGAAGTTCACTAAAATTTGCCACATAAAACACTCTTGTAATCGATTACAATAGGCTTGTAATCGATTACGCGAGCCATATTCCTGTTTTGGACATCCTGTTGTACTGAAGGAACCACCTGTGGTAACGTGGGGGACCATGGATAATTTTGGGTGTTAAACAAGTTGTCCATATGCTGAGTAGCACTCGTTTACAGGGCTATTGTAAACGATTACATTGCACACTTGACCACCATTATCTTCACCAGTTTAGCTATGTTCATCAAATCACAACCATTAATTCATTTTTTTCCACAAACATTATCACTTGGAAATCAAATTATAAAGCACTTCAATAAAAGACACATTAAATTTGCAATTATGAATTACATAAATGTATTGAAGCAAACATGGATGTTCTATATATTGAATCAAATAGGTTTTACAACATCTTTTTCTTGTCCTAAGACTCAAGTCTAATACAATAATTACTCATTTTTCTTTCTAACTACTACATTTGCGGTGTATGGTGTCCTAAGTTTTTGACTCTTAAAACGCCTTCTTGAACCAATCCTAACATACGTCTTCAACTGTGATTGGTTGTTGGACATTCCACCCGGTGCATTTGGCGACATTACACCTTCTTCATTGTTGCACATCCACCCGCTTCCTCGTTCGACATTCCACCAAGTAAATGGAGTCTTTGAAACGACTTCCCGTTGCTCCTCTGTCAACCGTTCGTTGTTGAGAGTGCAAACATACATAGTTGAAAATGAATGACGAACGGTCAACTGCCCAAAGAAAATAACTCAAATGAAAACAACAAAACAAATTACAAAAACCCATAACGTGTGGAAGAAACGACAACAACCCCAATACCCAAACCTAAAACCCAATACCAAAACCTACAATGGGAGAAGACATTTACCTTGGTCCAACGAAGGTCCATTCCGGTACTTCTCATTTTAGCAAAACAATGGAAAACAGAAGATGCAAGAAGAAGGCAATGGAGAAGACGAAAACGCCGAAGAGGACGAAGGGAAAGGAGGAAATATGAGAGAGAAAGTTTTCTGACACAAAAAACCAAAATTTAAAAAAAAAACAAAAAAAAACGATCCAATTAGAACTTGACACCTGTCACTATCAAATATTTGTCAAAAATTAGGTGAAAAAATAACATTACCCTATGTAAAAAGTTACTTTGACACGGTATAAAAAAGAAACATTTAATATAATAATATAATTATGATTTTAAATTTAAAAAATAATATAATTATAATTAAAATATTAATATTTCGCTAACAAACTGCATGTTCCTTACTCCAGCTTCCCAGCAATTCCAGCCAAACTGTGATGATAAGTCTTCGCCACTTCACTCACTTCTATTCTCACCCTACAATGGCTATCACCACCTCCATAACACTCTTTTTCCTCCTTCTACACTTCTCCACACGCCTCCAAGCCTACACCTCAAAGGAAGTTTTCACCATCAATTGCGGCACCACCGGGAACTCCTCCGATGGTCAAAGAACCTGGACCGGTGACACAGACACAGAGTACTTATCTTCCCAAGATACTACCGTTTCAGACAAGGCGTCAACACAGTCTCCTTCAACCAATCAAGTCCCCTTCTCCACTGCACGCTTGTCCCGTTCCCAATTCAATTACTCCTTCCCTGTCTCCCCAGGCACCA
>NC_028351.1:11328695-11334488 GCF_000741045.1 Vigna radiata var. radiata
AGTTGTTTGCTGGAAGATGGGTCGCTGAGGCCCTCCATGGGAGATGTGGCTGGGATGTTGGAGTTTACGCTGCAGCTACAAGAAAGTGCAGAGCACCGCCAAAATGTTAATGTTGCTATTCCTAACTGAGTACTTTGAAGAGTGCCAAGTTATTTTTCATTTCTTAAAATATCAATAAAAGAAAAGAATAAAAACTGTCGCAATATAGTTTCTTTATAAATATTAAAAGAATAATTATATTTTTAAGAGTTAACTTTTATAATTTTCTTAAAATTAGACAAATAATTATGTATAAATTTAAAATTATTCCTACTAAGATAAGAAGAAATAGTCAAATTGTTCTTAGTGGGATCTTAAACGTATAATAAAAAATAGTTATTTAATGTATTTTTTTTTATTATTTACGGAGGCTTTTACCCTCCATAAATCAATTTGGGAGAGTTTTTAAAATTTATACAGTTAAAGTCTCACAATCATACTGTGTAAGTTTTTGCTTTTGGGGAGTTTTTTTTACCAAGAGTTTTAACTTTTTCTATTATTGATTATTATTACGTGGATATTTTAAACTTCTTTTACTTATAATTATCCATCTATATATAATTTATTAATTTAATGGAATCTAATAAATAAATAAATAAAATATATAAAATTATAAAATAAAAAATATATATTTATGGATAATTATAATGTAAATATAAAAAGAATACAATGTTTAAGAAAATTCAACTAGACTCAACAAAAGCATAAGTTGAGACAAAATCTTCAAAGTTCAGAAATTGTGATATGCAACAACATATTATGTGGCCTCTTTCTGTCTTGAAGAGGAAATAATGACAACTTGAATAATTTTCCGACTGATCTTGCATTAACTAATTGGCAACTTCCTCCAAAGTGATTGTCTGTCTTCATCCATTCTCCTAACAGTTTCAAATAAAAAGATATATTTAAGGTTGAAACACATGCTAATTTGAGATCCTGTAAGTACAAATCCAAAACCACAATTAAAACAAATATCTTCAAAAGTAAGTATTAATCATTGTTGATTGAATAGAAGTGCTTGACTTTGAAGGATGTACAGTACAAGGATTATCCCCTGGTGTTTGAGTATCTAGCATGGACGTGTAATATTGCACTTATTAAACGTCTACAATTCCTTAATTAACATTTAATAGAGGAAATTCCATTAAGAAGATGATCTTGAAACAATGGTGTTAAATTTATAAAACACTCGAGAAAATATAAGAGAGGGATACAATAGGATTGGAATGTGGTTTACCACTATATAAATCAACAGACTTAGTAATGAAAGATATAATAAGTTATTGCTTATGAGGTATAATGGGTGTTATGATTCTATGAAGTTGGAATTGGCAGAAATGATTCCTTGAATCTGGAATCAAGTGGCAGTTTAGGAAAAAAATTTGCAAGAACAAGATGCACTCTTCAACATGCACGATCCAGTTGTGCTATTCACTGCCTGAATATCTACATAGGGATGTATGTCTTTGAGCATATTATTTGTTGGGTATTCACTTGCATCTTTATGGTTTTCCCCATATGCATAAAAAAATGTACGTTATTACTTCAATGTTATTTGATTTTTGTTTTTAAAATAATATGAAACTGTTGTTTGCGTTATTGTGTCGATTCATCATGACATTAACTATAATCTGTTTCATTACCTCAACAATTACTATAATTTGTCCATTTTTTAGAAATTAAAAATATATTTAAATATCTTGTTCAATATATAACCTGAAAGTCTTCCTTTTCCCGTATCTACAGTACCAAATTTTTAAATGATATTTTTTTTAAAATGTTACTTTAGATTCATAAAAGAAATTATTAATTACTTTAACAATTACTTTTTTCCTTTAAAGGGTTAATATTTTTCACATCGATATAGTTTATTTTTAAAACTTTATGTTTTCAATGTTTAAATTTTTTTATTTCTCACTGTTATTTTTATTGTTAATTTATGAGGTTGACTTTTAAATCCATTTTGTAAATCTATTTTTTTTTTAAAATAACAAAAAAATATTTTTTTATTTTTTTATAGGGGTTAGTGAATTAACTTATTTAATCTACTATAATATGTGGAGTCGAGGAGTTGTAAAATTTTTGGGTTACCATAAAGTGAATTGGATTAGATTCCTCATTTTTAACCTAATTTGTGATCAGTCAACTCACGTGAATCGGATAGGCTCACTTTGACACCCTTAATAGCACATTAATGCAAAATAACTTCAACAATGCCTTTATCATCTATGGCGGAAGATTTGGACATGTATAGAAGGCCAACATCGACGACAGGTTAGTCCGTATCAAGCACCTTAGACAGGGTTCGCAACAAAGCGCTAGCAAGTTCATTAATGAGATCCACATGCTCTCGCGACTCCGATATTGCCATCTCATCTCATTCATCAGATACTGTTGTGACAAGTTATGGGCAAGCTTTTCTTTGAGCTCTTCTAACTTGTACGTGCATTTCTAAAGAGAATCTGTCATGTGAAAGTGACCTTCTCAATTGAGGCAAGTTTACCTTAATTTCTGCATGCATTGCTGAGCATTCTCTAAACTAAATCCTAATGTGATCCATCTCTATTTAACATACAAGAATCAATGATCCAAGTGACTCTAGGAAGTGCAATTCAAGAAAATTTCTAGAAAAATCTTAAAAAGGAACCACTTATGACTCAAATCAAGGGCTAAAGAGTTAAGAAATACTCAATACATACTAGTTAAGACAAGAAATAATAGTTGGAAAAGCAAATAAAAGAGAGTATAAAAGCCTACTTGTTGAAGACTTCCAATAGGAGCTTATTGCTTGCATTGGAAGGTTTTGTTTGTAGCATCTGGACAACATCTTTTGGACCAATTTTAGATGTAGATTCAAAAGCTTTGGACCACCCTTAAGGTTTTTGATGGTGTATACAACCAGGAAACACGATCCAGTGAAAATCAAAATAGAAACAACAAGCAAAATTTAGTAACAACACATGGAATCATGTTTCAAACTTGGACAAAAATTGAAAATTAAATGGCATGGAAAGGAAGCATGGTTTGGACATTTTAAAATTAACAAAAGGAAATGATTAAGGCATATAATTGGTGCAACATAAATGAAAATGAAAGTGCACCAAAGAGAGTAATTGACGCTGAAAATAGAAAAGAAAAACAAGACAAAAAAAAATTCTACCTAGCATGTACCACATGATATTCAATAACTTGCCTAGATAGAAATGAAACTAAGAACATAACAAACAAGAACAGAAGTGGAATTGAGAAAATGAAAGAAAGGAAACTTAGAAGATTGAAGTCACACCACTTGGAAGGATCCAAGATAAGTGTAAGGATTATTGCCACTCATTCTTCACTATATAAGATCCAAAATTCAGAGTAAAATAGATTTTATCTCAAAGAAAAAAATACAATTTAATGCAAATCACTGTTATTTTCATTCAATGAAAGATGTATCTTACAAAGGAAGTCATAGATTGCTTATATAAGTCTAGGAAAAGAAGAAGGTCGAGTAAATAAAGAAAGTGGAACTTTAGAGACCTTAACTCTGAAAAGTAACATCCAAGACAGGTCTTAGGTCTCACATCTTTTAATTCTACATCATCCTAAATATATATAAACTAAATGAAGACATGACTAGCCTAAAGTTTGAAACTAAAATCATAAAAGAGATAACTTATGCTACACATGACTAAGTGAAGACTTATCTATTTTTTTTTCTTTTAATTCAAATGATATGAAATCTCACATTATTTACAATTTAAAAACTTCTTACAAAAAAAAAAANAAAAAAAAAAAAAAACTATATTACTAAAGGTCAAAATACAAGTCACAAAATCTATTCTATTTTTTTATTTCTTCGTATTTTTTTCACATGACTCATCTGTTATCACATCAATAAATATATATGTAATAAATATGATTTGCAAGGAAACATATAAATTAACACCACGTATAGTATTTGTTTGACTTGTATGATGTTAAATTAATTTATTTTGTCCGAGAGTGCCCATTCAAATGACCTTTATGTCTCGTAGAAGAATATAATTACATATGCATATATGTATATATATACTATATAATAAACAATAAAACATATAATTTTAATTATTACTTTATTTGTGATCTAATATTTTTGTTATGGATGGTACATTAATATCATATCTTTTATTTTAAAATTATTCAACATTAAAAAAATATTTTTATTTAAATACAATATAAATTGAGATGAACGAAGTAAAAATATTAATTTTTTATTAAATATTGAAAGATTTCTTTTATTACAACATGTGGTCGGTAGCAGTGGAGTTGTCATCTTTCACTTTGAACTTTCTTTCAAGCGGGCTTCGAAGCAACTGCAACTTATCAAGGATGATAATATGTCTTGGTTCTGTTACTCTCACGGCAAACCATGAGGTCCAGCGCAGTCATCTTCTTCCTTCTCCACCTCTTCTCACACCTCCTAGCTTACACCCCAGAGGACAATTTCGCCATCATTTGTGGTTCCTCTGGAACATCCTACGACGGCCAAAGGACATGGACCGGGGACACAGGTTTAGGGCTCTTAACAAACGAATACGACACCGTTTCAGCCAAAGCCACAACGCAATCTCCTTCGACCAACCAAGTTCCCTACGCCACAGCTCGCCTTTCTCATTCCGAATTCAGTTACTCCTTCTATTTCTCAACCGGAGGTCCAAAGTTTCTTCGCCTCTTCTTCTTTCCCGCTTCTTACCCTTCCTACTCACGCACCCAGGCATCATTCTCTGTTCACTCCAATCAATTCATTCTCCTCCAAGATTTCAACGCCTCTCTCAACGCCGACGCTCAAGCCATCGACACTATCTTCAGAGAATACGTGGTCAACGTCGAAGACGGTGAGAGTCTTGTCCTCACCTTCAGACCCACTCATCCAAACTCCTACGCTTTCATCAATGGAATCGAGGTGCTTTCCATGCCAACCTATTTATATTACACGCCACTAGATGATATAGGATTCACGCTGGTGGGACATGATATGCAATTCAGGGTCCGAAGTAGCACTGCCATGGAAACAGTGTATCGTATTAAAACCGGGGGCCAGGAAATCTCACCACAAAACGACACCGGTTTGTTCAGGAATTGGGCTGGCGAGGGAAGTTATTTTATCAAACACAATCCAAGGAATGATGATCTACCAGCTGACATGGATGGAAAAATGAATATAACCGTGAGTCCCGATTACGTGGCACCAAAGGAACTATTCGGTTTTTGTACCATAGTAGGCAAAAATGAGAGGAATATTACGAGAATAGGCAAAAAAAATTTTAATTATGAGAATAGGGAAGTCGTGCCACCACTGCACGACTTCAAATAAAGAAGTCGTGCCACCCCTGCACGACTTCACACTGTTCATTTGACTTTAAAGCATGGTAATCGATTACAAGTATATCTCGTAATCGATTACCAAGACATTTTTAATAAAAAAAAAATAAAAAAACAAACGAAGTCGTATGGGGGTTTGACGACTTCTACTATTAAAGTCGTGTAACCCCCTCACGTTTTCACTTTTTATTTTTTTTTTTAATTTTTTTATTATTTAAAATCTTTTATAATTTATAAATAATGTTTTTAAATATATTTTAAATAATTAAAATTATATTTAATTAATAATTAANTTTTTTAATATTATTAAATAAATAAATTTTATATTCTAATTATTTTTGTAATTAAATTAATTTTTTTATAAAATAATTTTAATTAAATAATTTATAACTATTATAATTATGCAAT
>NC_028351.1:11335523-11346538 GCF_000741045.1 Vigna radiata var. radiata
AAAATTAATTTAATTACAAAAATAATTAGAATATAAAATTTATTTATTTAATAATATTAAAAAGTTTAATTATTAATTAGATATAATTTTAATTATTTAAAATATATTTAAAAACATTATTTATAAATTATAAAAGATTTTAAATATTAAAAAAATTAAAAATAAAAATAAAAAGTGAAAACGTGAGGGGGTTGCACGACTTTAATAATAGAAGTCGTCAAACCCCCACACGACTTCGTTTGTTTTTTATTTTTTTTGTTAAAAATGTCTTGGTAATCGATTACCAGATATTTGTAATCGATTACNATGCTTAAAGTCAAATGAACAGTGTGAAGTCGTGCAGGGGTGACACGACTTCTTTATTTGAAGTCCTGCAGGGGTAACACGACTTCACTTTTTGCCTATTTTTGTAATATTATAGGCAAATTTGCCTACGGGGGTTAAAAAACCGAACTATTCAGAACAGCGCGTAGCATGGGCAGAAACGCCACTCTGAACAAAATGAGCAACCTCACTTGGGAGTTCCCCGTTGATTATGGCTTCACTTACGTTCTCAGACTCCACTTCTGCGAGCTTGATCCCAATATTAATGACATCGGTGACAGGCAATTCTACATTTACATAGCGAGCCAGTTGGCTGAAGCACGTTCAGATGTAATGAAATGGAGTCAGAAACAAAAAGGTCTAACTGTGCATAGAAACTACGCTGTTTTGATTCCCAACAATGGTACTCAGAAAAAGTTTAATCTCTCCCTTCAAATGCACCCTTACGAAAGTAGCGTGGATACGAGATACAGCGACGCCTTGCTGAACGGTATCGAGATCTTCAAAATCAGCGACACTAGGTCTAACAACCTCGCCGGACCTAACCCGGACCCGATTGAGACACCACATCAAAAGGAAAATAGCGGAAGCAGAACCAAAAACCTGATAATTGGTCACACGGTGAAGGTAGTTTCCGGTGTCGTTTTCATCTTGCTTGTCGTTTTCTCTATCCGGTTCTTGACAACTTCCAAGTGGAGTGCACTGTTGTTCTCAACGACCAAGTCAACCAAGCGACACAATTTTTCTCTGCCTTCTGATCAAGGCCGCCGATTTTCTCTAGTCGAGATCAAAGCCGCCACCAAAAACTTCGACAACGTCCTTATCGTCGGCGACGGAGGATTTGGACACGAATATAAGGGCTACATCGACAACGGCTCGGTCCCCGTCGCTATCAAGCGCCTTAGACAGGGTTCCCAGCAGGGTGCTAGCGAGTTCGTTAACGAGATCCAGATGCTCTCGCAACTCCGCCACCGCCATCTCGTCTCACTCATCGGTTACTGCTGCGATAACAATGAGATGATCCTCGTTTACGAGTTCATGAGACGTGGAAACCTCCGTGAACATCTCTACGGCACCGATAACCCCCCTCTCTCGTGGAAGCAGCGGTTGAAGATTTGTGTTGGCGCTGCGCGCGGACTACGATATCTTCACAGTGGCGTGAAACACATGATCATCCACCGTGACGTGAAAACGACGAACATCTTGTTGGATGAGAAATGGGTGGCGAAGGTTTCGGATTTCGGGCTATCCAAAATTGGGCCGAATGAGATGTCGAAGGCCCATGTGAGCACCGCCGTGAAAGGCAGCTTTGGGTATTTGGATCCGGAATATTACATTCGACAGCGGCTGACGGAGAAGTCTGACGTGTATTCTTTTAGGGTGGTGTTGTTTGAGGTACTCTGTGCCCGTTCTCCTCTAGTTCATACTGAAGATATCGAACAGGTGTCACTAGCTAATTGGGCCAGATACTGTTGCCAAAATGGTATAGTGACGGAGATTTTGGACCCCACATTGAAGGGAAATATCGCTCCCGATTGTTTGGCCAAGTTTTTGTGAGATTGGGGTGAGTTGTTTATCACAAGAGGGGATGCAGAGGCCATCCATGAACGATGTCGTTTTGATGTTAGAGTCTGCATTGAAACTGCAAGAGAGTGCCGACCAAGGCGCAACACAGGAAGATATTGACCATGTGCTTGATCTTGGAGAGCACCACAGTAGTTGCAAGGACAATGATAAGTTGATGTTGGAGCTGTTTTCTGAGATTGTCGACCTAGAGCCATGTTGAAGTAACCAGTAAAGCTCATGAACGGTCTGCTAAACTGTTATATTTGAAGACCTAATATTTTCTAGATGCTCCAAATTTATGTATTCAGTTTAGTGGTTGTAGTGTTAAAGTAGTGTTGTGTTATCTCTCCATATCAATCAGGCTTATTCTATTTCTTGCTAATGGACGAGAACACGTTTATTGGTAAATTTACCTATTATACACCAAAATCCATGAAACAGTATTTTTTTCTTTTATGAAAGTCTATTTATACACCAATATTTAATAATATGTTATGCCTCGTAGTTATATTGTATTATATAAATAAAAAATTATACATTTTTAATGGAATAACATATTTGTTCATTTTTTTAATATCTTTATTATTAGGTTTAATTTCTATTTTGGTCTCTCGATTTGTAGAGTATGTTCAAAGTTATTCTTCTTTTTTTCAAAAGTTCACAAAGATCCTATATTTTGCAAAACCAATTCAAGTGAGTCATTTTTTCTTACGATGTTAAAAAGTTAATGGTAGAGTTGGTTCCCTGACCAAAATTAAATGATGTGTCCAATTAGTCCAATTAGTTGGCAACTCAGTACATAAGAGACTGTCACATGACAAACCCCTTTTCTATTCCAAAGTAAAGCTTTATCACACTTCTTCTTCAATCCCTGTAATCATTGTCAACGTTAACCAATAACACTATAATTCAATTGCCAAGAAACAGAAAATTAAAGTGAAGGAGAAAAACCTTCAGAGGGTAAAGACCAACTTTGAGTTCACGAGATTGTCGTTCTTCGGTTTCTTTGTTGCTTGAATCAAGTGTAGATTCTAATTGAGAAGAAGAATCTAACATTTGGTGAGCGTTTTTGGGGTTATTGACGTTGTTGTTCTCTGATTCCATATTCTTTGCTGTGAAATCCATAATCGCATGCTGCTTCTCAAACCCTAATCCCCTTTTCCCTTTTCTGTGTTCAATGTTGAGGTTTTGGCATTTGTAAAGCTGATAATGTTCTCTTAAAAGTGATGTCAAAAAATATTTTTAAGTCTAGGATTGTTAGGTATTACAAAGGAAATGTTGCATAATGCATAACCATCCTTAATGAGACATCCAAATACTTGAATGAATATTAAAAACATTATTGTTAACAACTCTTTCTCCCTTTGTCTATGTCAAGTAGAAATGATGTCGAGCTGGTTAAAAGTATTTTTAAAACTGTGGTGAGGAGACTGGTTAAACCCTCTATTCAGTCAAAAGGGCTTGTAGGAATTGAAGAAAAAATTGCAGATGTAGAGATGTTAATATGCAAGGACCCAAAGAACACCAGTTTCATTGGAATTTTGGGTATGGCTGGTATTGGCAAGACAACCCTTGGGGAACAAGTATTTAATAAACTACATTCTGGATATGAAGGTTGTTACTTTTTAGCCAATGAAAAAGAACAATCACACATGGAATAATTTCTTTGAAAAATGATATTTTTTCTGCACTATTAGAACATGCTGTGAAAATTGACACACTAACTTCGTTGCCTCAAGAGATTCTAAGGAGAATTAGTTGTATGAAGGTTCTTATTGTTCTTGATGATGTGAATGATTTCGATCACACAGAAAAGTTACTTGGAACTCTTGATAATTTTGGATCGGGTACAAGAATAATTGTAACAACTAGAGATAAGCAAACTTGTAAGCAACAATTGTTCATCAAGAATCTAGCAAACCTGGAAGCAACAATTGGTTGTTGGATCCAAATGGTGACATTTATCAAACATTGAAAAATGACAAAGTTAAAGTCTAAGTACATATAACATCTTTTGAATAACATTTTATATTTTTCTTGAAAGATGCATAACTTTTTTTCTTTTACATTGATGGCAGGGTCTTAGTGGCATTAGAAGCTTACAAATCCACTTGCCAACAACTGGGAAGAAAAAGCTAATTCCGAGCATATTTGCTGAGATGAGTAGACTATAGTTTCTAGAAATTTTTGTGGAAAATAATGATGATTTGTTTGATCAAGTTTATGCTCTTGCTAAAGAGCTTCAATTTTTGGAAACCGAACTTAGATTTCTTTGTTGGTTGAATCACCACAAACAACTCACGTTCACTCCCGTCGTGCCCAACGCACGGTAGTCCCTCTCCCTCCTGTAGCCCGGAACCATGCTTGCAGCTGTCGGCTCCGTGAGGCGGAGGCTCATAGAGGGGCCTTTGCCAAAATACGCTGAGAGGGAGGAGTGAATTACAAAAGAAAGGATTGTGGTGTAGGTCGTCGTATGGGTCTTGAGTCCTAATGAAGTGAAGTGGTTGAGGACGTAGTTGCCGACATCGGAACCGGGTTTTGTTCCGCAGAGGTGAGGGTGCAGGGTGAGGGCATAGAGGTAGGAAGAAATGATGGAGTTTGAGGAAGTGGGGAGAAAAAGTTTTTCAGAGGAGGAGGAGGAATGTGTAGAAAAGTGAGGGAAATGCAAAGCATAGAAACCGAGAATGTCACGTAATGATAAATTGTACAACTTATTCAGGTTTCTTCAGGAAGGCAACTCCACTGTTAATTTTTTTAACGTCGTAAGCAAAAAGGACTCATTTGAACTGTTTTTGCAAAATATAGGAAGTTATGAACTTTTGAAAAAAAGGAGGACGAACACATCCCACAAAATGAGGGACCAAAATAGGTATTAAACCTTATTATTATTACTATTTGATTGATTTTCCTTTTTTATTTAAATTGTATTATCTACTTATGAAGTATTCATATGTACGTATATATTCTACTGAATATCTAATTTGTATTTTATGTACTTTCCATTCTTTTCATATTTTAACTAGACAAACGTTTTTCTCTCAAGTTCAATAGTAGTTTTACCAGATCTTTCAAAATCCTATTACTATCTTTAACAAATTTTGAAATTCAGTTATTAATTTCACCGAATTTTTAAATTTGGTTACAACTTTCATCGAATTTTGAAATTCGATTAACTTTTTTTTCTCTTAATTTTATTTTTAATTTGTTTGAATTTTTTAATAATTTGTTGACATGTTATTATTAGTATTATCATCAATGAAGTGAGGTAGTTAGTGGTGGAGATGTTATGATATAGGTAGTTTTATTGTAAAATGGAAAATTATCTTTTTGGTTTGAATGATTCACAAAATTTGAGTTTCATATTATATTTTTCTTCTTTCATCAATGAAATGGTCGAGAGAGATTTTACAAATAATTTTACAACTGATCAAATGATTTTTACACGTGAAGACTTAATTGAATGAGTTCGAGAGATTGTTTTTCATCATGAGTTTGTTGTCATAACTATAAGATCTGGTAAGCTACTATTGAACTTGAGAGAAAAACGTTTGTCTAGTTAAAATATGAAAAGAATGGAAAGTACATAAAATTGTCTAATCCGGAGGTGAGGATCCCTGAAGATATCAATGAGGAGGAGGTAAGTATTACTGAGGATTTACCCATTGCATTGAGAAAGGGAAGAAAATCATGTGTTAAATATCCTATTTCTCAATATGTTTGCACTAACAATCTCTCTGATAAGCACAAAAGTTTTATTGTCGCCATTGATGCCACAGAAATTCCTACCTCAATCCAAGAGGCCATGAAACTTGAACATTGGAATCGAGCCATGAAAGAATAGATGAATGCATTAGAAAGAAATTCAACTTGGGAGATTGTTGATAAGCCAAGAGACAAAAAGGCAGTAGGATGTAGATGGATATTCACAGTTGTCAACACCCAATTTCGTCCGGGTGACTAAATAATGAGACTTGATTTTTATTGTTGTCCTATTTCATTCCTTTCTTTATTATTTATTTTATTTTATGTTATTTTGTTGTTCTTAATTTTATTTTACTATTTTGTTTAATTTAAAAAAAAGTAATTAAAAAAAAAGAAACGAAGAAAGAATAAAAAAATAAAAAAAAAATTAAAAGAAAAAAAAAGGAAAAAGAAAAGGAAAGAAAAAAGAACATGAAAAACGGAAAAAAGAGAAATAAGAAAAAAGAAGAAGAGAAAAAAAAGAGAAAAAGAATAAAAGAGAAAAGAAAAATAAAAAAAAAACAAAAGAAGAAAAAAGGA
Source organism: Vigna radiata var. radiata (assembly GCF_000741045.1). Classification (NCBI taxonomy): domain Eukaryota; kingdom Viridiplantae; phylum Streptophyta; class Magnoliopsida; order Fabales; family Fabaceae; genus Vigna; species Vigna radiata. The sequence goes on from NC_028351.1 coordinate 11,341,695, forward strand.
AAAAGAAAAACAGGAAAAAAAAAGGAAGGAAGGAAAAATGAAAAAGCAAAAATAAAAAACATAAAAAATATTAAAACCACGAAAATTGTTATAGCGTTTAGCATCTTTCTTTTTAAATATTGGTTTTTTAAGTAAAATAAATAAATTGTAAATGGTAAAAATGACCTTATTGTGCTTCTAACATTTAGTAAATACTACTTTAATTTATTTGTTAACTTTTCTAAAAAATGGTTACGAAAATGATTTTGTTGTTTATTTCAATAATACAGTTTTAAATATCATTTTCATATAATAAAATTACGTAAAAAGATAAAATATAAAATAAAAAAATAAGAAAATTAAAAAACCAAAAAGGTAAAAGTATAAAAATAATAAAAAATGTTTTAAGGGTTTAAGCACATGTGTGATCGCACACATCGTCCCTATGCTAAAATACCCTTCCTTCCTTTTCATAAAAATAATCAAAAATTGTTTCAAAAGATTTAAGCACACTCGCGGCCATTCGCGTCAGCCTTGTGTGGAAAATCTTTCTCTTATTCCTTTAAAATTAAACAAAAATGATTTTAAAAGGTTTAAGCACACGTGCGACTATTCGCGTCAGCCTTGTGTTGAAAACCTTATTTTTTTTCTTATTCCTTTAAAATTAAACAAAAATTATTTCAAAANGTTTAAGCACACGTGCGACCATTCGCGTCAGCCTTGTGTGGAAAACCTTTCTCTTATTCTTTTAAAATTAAAAAAAAATTATTAAGCACACGTGCGACCATTCGCATCAGCCTTGTGTTGAAATTTTTTTTCTTATTCCTTTAAAATTAAACAAAAATTATCTCAAAAATTATTAAGCACACGTGCGACCATTCGCGTCAGCCTTGTGTTGAAAACTTTGTTTTTTTTCTTATTCCTTTAAAATTAAACAAAATTTATTTCAAAAGGTTTAAGCACACGTGCGACCATTCGCGTCAGCCTTGTGTGGAAAACCTTTTTATTATTCTTTTAAAATTAAACAAAAATTATTAAGCACACGTGTGACCATTCGCGTCAGCCTTGTGTTGAAAACCTTTTTTCTTATTCCTGACTCCCATTCATGCAATGGATGAATTGAAACTGAATTCATTTTCTCCAATTGAAGTCACACTCGAATCAAAGGCTTTAATTGCAAAAAGTGTGAGAATAAGACTTCAATAAATATAATGCATTAACCAAATTGAAAAGACAATAAACAAATTTTAGCAAATTGAAGTTAACGTGGGGCCCTCCGTGTGATGCTTCCAGCCAAGATGAATCAATGCTTCCTCTAGCTAAATGAATTGCATTGCAGCGGTGACACATCATGAGCCGTGAGGTTGCATCACCAATTCTAATTCAATCTCAAAACTAAATTACTTGCATTGCCTTTTCTTCAACCACCACCGTACACCTATTCTAATCCCATCACCTAGTTACATACCGTCCCATCATCACTTGGCAACATCACCTTCTACCTAATCTACTTTCATTTCAACAATAACAAAAAGAAAAGCTAAAAAAAAAATGCTAATTATTTTTGCAACATCACCGTGCACACACTCACCCATTTCTCCAATTGAAAAGCAAGTAAACATTGTAAAATGGAATTAACGTGCTGCTACATTCTTGCAACCATACACCTAAAAAATATTCTTCCATCAAATCATTTTTTCATTTAATGAAAATTATAAAAAAAAAAGAAAATGCTGGAACATTGAACAAAGTGGAAAAGAAAAATTAAACCGTTCATTCCATGACCGTAACGCATGTTGCACCAAAAGTTTCCATTGCTTTCCAAACAAATTTAATGAAAGCTAAATAAAAGAAAAGGTGTGACGGCTGGAAGCTCATGAAGAGGTAAAATAAATTGCTTTCTTTTTAATCACCCAATTCCCAATACCGTCAAAGACATATTCCAAAAAGAAAAATTCTCTCTTGAATAACGTTGCAGCCCCTGAATCAAGAAATGAGTGGCACCTTTGCTTCTTCCAAAATGCCGAGAGTGAATCCTTGCAATGTGACGGCTCCACACTTTTCCCTAGGGCCAAGTGTCATCCCATGTGAGGGTGGGGTCCACCCTAAAAACATTAAGCGAAATGATATTTCAACATCCTTATTTGACACTACTTTGACACTGGACAAGTGTCGGTGTGTCATTGGGTGTTTTTGTTTTAAAAAATAAATTCTTTTTAATTCTGAAGGAAGGGCAAAGTTGGAATAAAATTTGATTTATTTTCAATTTCGCGGTTTCTTTTCCATTTCTCTTTCCTTGCTCTCTGGTTTTGATGAAACAGGGTCTTCCTTCCTCTCTCGCGGTCTCCTCTCGCTCTCTTCCAATCGACCATTGCTCTGTGGTGTTTTGTGCCTTGAAAGCCCTCTTTTGTTCGACCATTGCTCTGTGGTGTTGTGTGCGTTAAAAGCCCTCTCCCTTCGCTGTGGTATCGCCAAGAGGTGGGTCTGTGTAGTCGTTTCGTGGTTTCGCTGACGTCTTGGGGTGGGTCTCGTCTCAGTGTGGTGTGGGTCTCGTCTCGCCAAGACCTTTTGCTGCAATGGTGATTTTTTTCAACAGCCCTTTGTGTGTGCTTCGTGGTGGTGTTGTGTAGCGGCAACGTTTGTTTTGGTAAGTGGTTTGTCGCTTTCCTCTTCTTCTGTGCTTCATTAACTTGTATTTCATTCGCAAACTGTAATGATGTTGTGGTCAATGTTGTAGTCTTTTGGTTTTCCTTAATTATATGCAGTGGTCATCTGTTTTTGAATGGTATATTTAAGAAATTTTATAGTGGTTATTTGTTCTTTGAAAGCTTGCTCATCCAGACCAAGAACTTGTACAAAAACAGATTCATTTTCTGGTAATCGTTTACATCGTACTAGTAATCGTTTACAGCAAAAATTTAATCGTTTACGGACTAAATGTATACGTCTATAAGGTAATTGTAATCGTTTACATCTTCGTGGTAAACGTTTACATGCTCTTTTCCAACATGCAATCCTTCCATAACCCAAGGCACAGTCTTTTATGACATTATTTTTATATTATGCTTTTATGGTGCAATAAATTGTCATTAATTCATTGCTGAAACGGTTTCACAAGTCTTAAAGTATTTTGAATTGCATTTAAGGAGCATTATTTTGTCATTCATTTTATGGGTCAAGATATTCAATATTTTAAGAGGACATTCAAAAGGCACCACTACGGGGCCATTAAAAGCCATTTAACTCTGCAACAACTTCCCAATGACAGTCAACATTACTATTACCCATATATTGAAACCCATGTTTGAACAAATCTTTGGGAAGACATCAACCAACATCTTAAGACCCTATAAATTCCTTTCCCAAGCCTTGCTATAATAAACCAACATAGAGCTACCCATACTTTCACTATTTTCACTATATTATTTTCAAAACCATGGCGGCGTCATCAAGCACTGCAACATCAACCATCTTGTGGGAGTACTCAACCATCTACCTCACAGACATGGTAATCATGTTCTAACTTGTTGTATATTTTCTTCACGCATTTATAATATCTAATTTTTCCAAACCAATACTGCAGCAATTTGGGTAGGTCGATAGGCGTTTCACTGCAGCATATGAAGGCGAATTAGGAAGTACATGGTCGTTGATGGACAATCACGATTACACACATTTGGTACCATATAACATGAACGTAACCCATCCTAGAATTACGACTAGATGGTCATCATTGAAAAACGTTTATCATGATAGGGTTAATGATGCCNACATTAAATTCCAGTATCACGGTAACAACAGCTTCAAAATCATCATATACTTTGGTGCTTGCACTCAAAGCAGTAGGCAATATTTCATTGATCTCTGTAACTATCATCCAGATTCATCATTGTTCACTGTTAAATTGACTAAATCGCAATGTCAAGGAAGTCATTTGGTACGTAAGCAATACTTTTGGTACGTATTTTTCATCACTATTAATAGTTGTGAATGTCAATGAGTTAATCATCATCATTCCACAGGACTTGCGCACAACATTTGGGAATGAAATCAGGAACAAAGGCTTCACAGAGGTTGTGCTTCTTGGTCATAACGACGACGTCATGTGCAAGGTGTTAGTTTCACATTCAAGGAATTCAAAAAAGTTTGGAAAAGGTTGGAAAGAATTTTGCAGGCAATATGGGTTGAAGGAAGGAGACGTTCTTGTCTTTGAGGTTCAACATCACAACCATGACAATACAGTAGAAGTTTTCATCAAAGGGTGTAGCTGTATTTTGAACAACCCAATATGTGTGTGACATTTTATCCTTGTAATCACTATATGTTACCAAATAATGTACTTGTAATTTTTTTAATAATATAAATGTTTCATGTTGTTTGGACCGAATTTCATACGTATTAAATCACGATATTCTTATTTATTTCCCCATTGTTTTACCCAAAAATAATCAAAAAGCAAACCAGATTCCTGAAATAAATTATGATTTCAGGTATTGGTCCCCTGTGTACAAAATAAGGGTGCCCTGTGAAGGACTTTCTGTACAAAAACCCAATTTCGTTCGCGTAATCGTTTACCACCTCATGGTAAACGATTACCACTTCCATTTTGCACTGCAATCCACTCAGAACTTCATCCCACCCCTATCTCTCAACATAAGACCTTCCTACAAGGTAATTGGGGTCCCCAAAATCATCTCTTCAACCCCAAACAACATCCCAAACCAAAAATCATCAAAAACCTAACCATTTTTGCCTTTAAGTGAAGATTTTCCCTGATGGTGCCCTGTGTACAAAATCAGGGTGCCCTGTGAAGGACTTTCTGTACAAAAACCCAATTTCATTCGCGTAATCGTTTACCACCTCAT
>NC_028351.1:11347328-11358862 GCF_000741045.1 Vigna radiata var. radiata
TGGTAAACGATTACTACACAGTTTTTCACAGCACTTCACCTAGAATTTCATCCAACCACTTTCACTCAACATAACACCTTTCTCCAACGAATTTGGGGTTCCCTAAATCTCCACTCCACCCCCAACACACAATCTAAACCCAAAATCATTAAAAGTATTTCACGTTTTCAATTAAGCAAGTTTAATGTAATCAACAAAGAATGTTGCCCATGTCCACATGCATTGTTCCTTGCATACATTAAGTCCAACATAAACCACAATATCTGTCAAGTCAAATTTTTAACAAGTGAATTTGCCAATATCAATCACACAACTCATTCCATTAACTTCAACAACATTTGAAAAAGATAAAGTGTAATGTAACATTCAACAACATCTGTGTACAAATTGAAATTACTAAACAAATCTTTCAACAAACCAACATCTCTCAACATAAAACATAAGTTTAAAATCTGTTAATACATCTCCAGGTCACACATCTTTTGTTCTAAAACTTCCAGTAAAAGGAGTTCTAAGAGCTCTACTCTTGATCCGCGGTCATGAACCCTTCCTGACAAAAGTCTTCAATGCAGCTGCATCAGTGGACATGGGTCTAGATGAAATGCCTTTCGGGGAAATGCCTCCCGGAGAGAACGAAGGATCTTCACGTGCCACACTCGGTCCACCTTCCTCCGGTCCACCTTCCTCCGTTTACCTACATATTTAACACATGAACTTTTTGTAAAATTTTCTTTCAAGTTCAAGTCCTTACCTTCAATACTCAACCCCAAACCTAAACAAAAGTCATTCTCTGTCATGGGGATTTCTTTATCTCCGATTACAAAACAACCATTACAGTTATCCCATTTCACAACTAATTCACTCAAAATATTCCTAGCCAATCTAACTTTTTCACTCACCTCTACGAACCAACCAAAAGGAGTCCCACAAATCAATGACCTTTGCTCCTGTGTCAGTTCCTTGGTCAGAGTTGATATATAGTTAGTAGAAAATAAGTGTCTAACCGTCAACTGCACCAACCACATCAACCACAAATGTTGAAAACCCTAAAACACTAAATACTGCGAAATACAAACAAAAAGGAGCAAACATAAATAGACCAAGGATGAAGGCGACGCTTACCTTAGTCGAATTACTTGCCATTTCGAAACAAAGGGAGGAGAAAACCACACCAAGATCGAAGAAATCAAACACGCCCACGAAGGTCGAACAACGATAGCCTCGACGGCAACAAAATCGAACAACAGAACGAAGATGATAGGGTCAGAGATGGGGAAGAGCGACGACCACAACCAAACCGGAAAGAGGAAACGGGTGTGAAATGGAGAAATGAGAACTGTAAAAACGTTTCACTCTGATGAAACAGGGCAAGGGCAAAAGAGGAAATCAAATTTTCAAATCTGCTCCTATTTTTTCAACTCCTTTTGACATTTTTTTTTTAAAAAAAAACAACCAATCGTTGCCTGCCACATCAGAGTGTCAAAATAGTGTTAAATGGAATGGTGTTAAAATATCGGGACGCAAACATTAAAACCCTAGGACATGTGTCCTACAAAATTGGGCTTCTACAAAATTGTCACTAAAAAGGGCCCAATGTGCACAAACTTGTCTAAAAGTTTAAACCATTAAAATTACAATACAACTAAAATTTAAAATGTCTAAATTTGAGAGTCTTGAATTTATTTGGTGTCCTCCAAATGTTTCAAATTGTGTTTTCAAAATTTTCCCTGAAAATAATAATGCAAATAATTAGCTCAGAAAATTCAAATCAATTAAAATTAGAATTTCCGGTCAAATTAAGCATAATTAGGACAAACGGGAAAATATCGGACAATTAAGCACAATTCCCTGATTAATTCTAGCACAATAAACTAAGTGAAATCAATAAAATATCGACTCATCAGGTATTAACACAGGTTAGTTCATGAACAATACCATTATGAGACAAAAAATTGAGAAATTCATGATTCACATATTCAGTACCATTATCAGACCTCATTCTTTTGATATTTTTTCCAAATTGATTTTGGACAAGATGGAAAAAATTAACAAAAATTTGAAAAACTTCGGATTTATTTTTCATAAGGTATGTCCATGTGACACGGGTATAATCGTCAATAAAGGTAACAAACCATCTGGCTCCAGAAATAGAATATATGACAGGACCCCAAACATTAGAATGAATTAAATCAAATGGAGAAATACTCTTTTTTTGACTAATAGGATAAGATGCACAAAGGTGTTTTGAAAATTGACAAATATCACAATTAAAAGACTCAACATATTATTTGGTAAACAAGTGGGAAAAAAGGACTTGATAAGATTGAATGACGGATGTCCAAGCCTTTGATGATGTAACCATATTTGGGATTTTTCTCACATTTCAGATGTTGCTTGTTGACTCATGATTTTCGTGTTGCTTTGGTCATCAAACTCTAAAAAATACAACCTACTATGCTCCTTAGCAGTTAAAATTGTCTTCCCTATGGCAATGTCCTGAAAAACACAATAATTTGAAAAAAAATGTTACTGAGCAATTTAAATCCTTAGTGAGTTTTTGCACAGAGATAAAATTGTTAGCTAATGGTGGAACATGTAAAACATCCTTCAATACAATAGATCAGTCCAAAATTATATTCTCAGAGTCGCATATAGGTATACCTTGACCATTGGCAACTGTAGTAAGTTGTTCTTTATTTCTTTTACCATATGAGTCGAAGGACACACTAAAAGGTGTCATATGATCAGTTGCACCCGAATCAAGGATCCAACTACCTTGAGACACATGATCAACAGTATTGAGGCAAATCTTACCTTTTATTCAAAAGGGAAGGCACATTGAATATGAAGATATATACTGATGCTGACTATGCAGGTTCTATTACTGACAAAAAATCTACTTCTGGGTATTGTGTATTTCTTGGAGATAGTTTGGTAACATGGAGAAGCAAAAAGCAAGATAAAGTATCCTGTTCTAGTGCAGAAGCTGAATTTCGAGCCCTTGCTCAAGGAATATGTGAAGGACTCTGGATAAAAATCATATTGGATGATCTTAAAGTCAAAGTGGAACACCCGGTGCAACTACACTGTGACAATAAATCTGCTATGAGCATAGTCCATAATCCAGTACAACATGACATAACCAAATACATTAAAATTGACAGACATTTTATGAAAGATAATCTTAACAAAAGAAATAAAAGTATTAATCGATTTTCAAAATTCGATAGAACATTAATTAGATTGCGAAATTTGGTGAAACTTTAATTAGATTTTGAAATATGATGATTTTTTAAATTAAATTTTAAAATTCAATTAGTTTTAAAATCCATTAATCATTAATTTTCATAATTAGGTTACGAAATCTGAATTTTTTAATTGGATTTTAAAATCTATTGACTTTTAAAACCAGCTTTGAACATCTTATTTGCTCCCTAAATTTCGAAATGAAGAAACTTCAAACAACTTAAACACTGATTCATTATGTCGAAGAAGATGAAGAAAGAAAAATTAGCTGTGTAAAACGTCAATAAACATATACGGTAAAATTAAATGAAATTTGATAAACAGTCTAATTCTTTTTCATTATTTATTGAAGACTATTTCCATCCACTTGGAGTTGGGGAGAAGGGTTGGGGTTACTTTGAGAGGAATATTTGCTGTGAAATCTATATAGTGTTCAGGTCAAAGTCTCTTTAACAACTCTTTTTTGATAATTTTTTTACAATGCATACATGACAGTTTATGATTGGTCCATTTTAAATACTTTTTTAAAATAAATTCAAATAAACCAGTAAAATGGTCACACGTGTCCTATTATCAAAAAATTATTAAAATATCATTATCCTTCAATATATATATATATATGTGTGTGTTGGAGACACTGAGATGAGTTTGTGGCTTTTGTTTCGGTCTACGGTCATAAATTAATTTTCTCAGTTAGAGAGGAATAATTGTTAGGAAGAGAACAAAATAGAAAATAGAAACTTGTAGTTTATCGATATTATGCTATGACAACAAATAGACTTGGAAATTAATTTTAAGTATGTACAATTCTTTCAACTCAACATATTTTCTAATTTGACTAGTCCAAGTTATTCACTGACTCATCTCTTACTTTGCTTCCCAGCTACCAATCATCATAATAATAAGCCCTTGCAACTTCACTCACTTGTTAACCGCAAACAATTAATGGCCTTCATCACTTTCACATCCTTCATACTCCTATTTTTCCTTCTACACTTCTCCACACACCTTCAAGCCCACAACCCAAAGGAAGTTTTCACCATCAATTGCGGCACCACCGGAAACTCCTCCGACGGTCAAAGAACCTGGACCGGCGACGTAGACACAAAGTACTTTTCTTCCCAAGACACTACCGTTTCAGACAAGGCGCCAACACAGTCTCCTTCAACCAATCAAGTCCCCTTCTCCACTGCACGCTTGTCCCGTTCCCAATTCAATTACTCCTTCCCTGTCTCCCCAGGCACCAAATTCCTTCGCCTCTTCTTCTACCCTGCTGACTACCCTTCCTTTCCCCGTGCCAACGCATCCTTCTCCGTTCAATCCAACCAATTTTCTCTCCTCAACGATTTCAACGCCTCTCTTAACGCCGACGCTCAAGCCACGGTCACTATTTTCAAAGAATACGTGGTCAACATCAACGACGGTGAGAGGCTTATCCTCACCTTCACTCCCTCGCATCCAAACTCTTACGCTTTCATCAATGGAATCGAGGTACTTTCCATGCCAACCGATTTATATTACACAACAAATGATACAGGCTTCACGACCATCGGAACTACCACCCTGTACAGTCTTGGAACCAGCTTTGCTCTTCAGACTGAGTATAGAATCAAAGCCGGAGGACAAGAAATCTCGCCATATAACGACAGCGGTTTGTTCAGGGATTGGACGGCCGAAGAACCTTACTTTATCAAACACAATCCAAAGAATGATGATCTATCAGCTGACGTGGATGGGAAAATGGACATAACCGTGAATCCCGATTACTTGGCACCAAAGGAACTGTTCAGAACAGCGCGTAACATGGGCACAAACGCCACTCTGAACAAAATGAGCAACCTCACTTGGGAGTTCCCCGTTGATTATGGCTTCACTTACGTTCTCAGGCTCCACTTTTGCGAGCTTGATCCCAATATTAATGACATCGGTGACAGAAAATTTCATATTTACATAGCGAGTCAGGTGGCTGAACAAGGTTCAGATGTAATGAAATGGAGTCAGCAACAAAAGGGCCTAGCTGTGCATAGAAACTACGCCGTTTTTATTCCTGAGAATGGTGCTCAGAAAAAGGTTAATCTCTCGCTTCAAATGCACCCTTATGAAAGCGCTGTGGATACGAAATACAGTGACGCCTTCCTGAACGGTCTCGAGATCTTCAAAATCAGCCAAGCTGGCTCAAACAACCTAGCCGGACCCAACCCTGACGCGATTCCGACTCCACATAACAGGATTTCCGGCCAAAACGTAAAAACTCGCAGCGGAAGTGGAACGACAATAATTGATGTCGTCGTAGGAGTGGGAATCGGTGTCGTTTTCATCTCTCTTGTCATTTTGTTAGTAGTTGTCTTGCAACGCAAGAGAACCACTAAAACAAATTTCAAGGATTACAAATCCAAGTCGTTCAGGGCCACACAGAAAGCATCCCTGCCGTCAAATATCTGCCGCAACTTCTCCCTCGTAGAGATTGAGGCCGCTACCAGGAACTTCGACGAAGTCCTCATCATCGGCGCAGGAGGATTCGGTCACGTGTACAAGGGTTACATCGACGGCGGTTCCACCCCCGTTGCCATCAAGCGCCTGAAACAGGAATCACAGCAGGGTGCGCATGAGTTCTTGAACGAGATTGAGATGCTCTCACAGCTTCGCCACCTTCATCTCGTGTCCCTCATCGGATACTGTAACGACAACAACGAGATGATCCTGGTCTACGACTTCATGGCGCGTGGCACCCTACGCGATCATCTCTACAAGACGGATAACCCCCCTCTCTCATGGAAGCAGCGCCTGCATATCTGTATCGGCGCCGCGCATGGGCTGCATTATCTCCACACAGGCAGGAAGCACACGATCATCCACCGCGACGTAAAAACTACGAACATCTTGTTAGATGATAAGTGGGTGGCAAAGGTTTCGGACTTTGGACTTTCCAGAATTGGACCAACAGACACGGAGAAGTCCCACGTGAGTACCCATGTGAAGGGAAGCTTTGGCTATATAGATCCTGAGTATTACAAACGATTTCGTTTAACGGAAAAGTCTGATGTGTACTCTTTCGGAGTTGTGCTATTTGAGATACTGTGTGGTCGTCCAGCACTGGTTCACAGTGCAGAGACGCAACAGGTGTCTCTTTCTAATTGGGTGAGACATTGTCACCGGAATGGAACCATAACAGAGATTGTGGATCTCGTGTTGAAGAAGGAGATTGCACCTGAGTGCCTGAAGAAGTTTTGTGAGATTGGGATAAGTTGTTTGTTGGAAGATGGGACGAAGAGGCCGTGCATGAAGGATGTGGTTGCGATGCTTGAGTTTACGCTCCGACTACAAGAAAGTGCAGAGCAACGCGAAATTGAAAAAGGAGAGGAAATTAGTGAAGATAGCTTTTCTACTACTGACTTGGATGTGACTGCTACGACTTCCACTAGTGAAGACAACAGTTACAGGAATAATACGGTGTTGTCTTGGACTCCTTTCTCAGAAATTATGGATCCACAACCGCGTTGACCCAATCCAATTAACGCAGACCTCTCCAACGGGATGATGCAAACCAAAAGATAGTGGACCTACGTACTATAATTAGACTTTGGGATTTCTGTATCTGCTTTCATAGATTTAACATGTATACAAAGAAAAAAAATTATATTACATTTTGTATACTTGTCCAAATATTTAATAATATAACATATAAATATTTGATAAGATGTATTCCTTACTATGTAAATTGAATGCTTGTTAAGGTTTGCAATATAAAATAACTCGAAAGATATGTAATATATGTGAATTTCAAAATAACATTTCTACACATCTTATCCAACAAATATAACAAATATATTAAAAATATAATAAATTAATTAAGTATCCAACAAATATAACAAATATAATAAATATATTGAGTAACATAGTTTAATAAAATGATTACAATATTTTAAAATATATTTTTTAGTGTAAATATTCATATATTAACAAAATATAATATCAAATTTTAATAGTTTAATTATGTTATGATGTTCTTTAGTACTATATATTTATATAATATTTAGTTAATAAGGTAAGATATTATATTATTATGATAATTTTACTTATTATTATATACATTTTTATTGATATGATTTGATATCATTTTAATATTATTTGATTTTATGACATAAGTTATAGGATCCAAAATCCTTGTATATACACATGGTAGAAAATACACACTCTTATTTTTATTTATAAAATTTAAATTCTTTTACTAACTTAGCGTAGGAGAATCTTTTGTAAATGGATATTTCTTTATATATGTTCCAATTCTCAGGAATATACATTAGGATTCTCCAATCCACTCATATTTTTCCATCTATCCAAATGTCCACGCTCTAACTCTCGCTGACACAATAAAAGAAAAGTCCATACGTAGACAGGCAACACTCTACACCATGTAGAACGTGGAACTTTTCAAAAAAGGGTTCGCTACCTCACTCCTCAAATGCCTAGATCAAGAATAGGTTCAATACGCACTTGTCGAGATGCACTGAGACATATGTGGCATGCATTCAAGAGCCTGATGAATGACTGCACGAATACTTAGTATGATATTACTATCCCACAATGAAAAAAATATACTCATGAATACATCACAAAGTGCCAAGAATGTCATCAATTTGGCCCATTACATTAGGTTCCACTTGAGAAGTTACACACTTTAATCGCTCTGTGGCCATTCACTACATGGCGAATAGACATACTCATTTGCTTTCCACTAGCAAAGAGATAACTCAAGTTTTTCATCATGGTCATAAACTATTTCATTAAGTGTATACAGGCAAAACCAGTTGCCACCATCTTAGTCCAACAAGTTCAAAAGTTTTGTTGAGAAAACATCATATATCGGTACGGGCTACCACATTTCATAGTGACCAATAATGATAGACAATTCATCACAACAGCACATACTCATTTGCTTTCCACTAGTAAAGGGATAAGTCAAGTTTTTCATCATGGTCATAAACTATTTCACTAAGTTTTGATTAGGAAATATTCAATTATCGAGGCTGATAATCATTTATTTCAAGTATCTAGAGACAAATCATGAAAAAATAATCGATTATCGCCAATGATAATCAATTATCGCCAATGATAATCAATTATCGCCAATGATAATCAATTATCATGCATTGCAGAGTCACTTTAAGTCAAAAGTTAGTCGTTACTATGGTTATAAACGACTAGTAAGAACTAGATCCTCCATTTATAGACCGTTGGGATCTCATTCCTGTATATATATGCCTTAAAAATCGATTATCCTTCCATACAAACCTATTTCTGAGCATCTTTTGACCTTTTGCCTCCATTATACCAGTTTTAAGCTTTCCTCAATTTTTGCAAATCAATTCTTACTTCTTAAATAGTTGAATCCTCAATAAGAAAGATCCCTACTAGAAGTAGAAGCAGAATTCTTTGATCCAGAAAGAAAATTGGATTTTCTCACTTTTTGGAAGGAAGAAAACTAGTGGCTCCTAAATTCATCAGCATCAATGGTTTAACAATAATGACTTCCAATTTCCTCAACTTCTTGTGAATCAATGATTGCAATATCTAGTGGAACTCAAAGGTTTTTACTATCCAGATTTAGTTAGAGTCTTCTACTACAATTTCAAGCTCTATGATGACGATACTTCTACAAGAGTTAAATAGGTTGATATCATCCTAGATGGTGATATGTGAGAAAATGTGGCATATATTCCCATTCATGAAGATGTTGTCAAAGTTCATAAAGGGATTGAAGACATCAACATAATTTTGGCCTACCACTCCTTCCTCAAGAATCCTCAACAACAACATATTAAGAGGAAGCAATTATTTGTGGGAGGTTTCAAGATGAATGAATGCCTCATCCATTATATTAGTCTAGATTCTCTCCTAACAACAAACCATACCCAATTCTCTGAACAAGATTTATTAATCATCCTTATGTTACTGAATCATTTCACTATTGACTAGCCTAGTCCAATAGTTGGTACCTGTTGAAGGCAAAGCATTATCCTGTCTATTACCTTTCTTATCCATCCTAACCTCTAGAATTTGTGACTACAAAGGAGTCGGCACTAAAGGAGAAAAATTCATAACCACTATGACTTCTAATAAGATTGGACAAGCAGCTCTAAGGCAAATGGGGTTCATTCCTCTTGGCAATAACTTCAATCACAGGGGGGATATGCCTGCTAAAAAAGGGGAAGAAGATGCTGAAACATTTGATGCAACAAATATTGATGGATCATCAAATGCTTTTGCATGATTTTCTTCTTCCATGGTGGAAAGGTTGAGCTGGAGTTGAAGATTCGTGGTGAAAGAGCCGAGCTGGAGTTGCAGATACATAGTGGAAGGACTGAACTAGATCTAAAGATACATGGTGGAAGGGTCGAGTTGAAGTTGCAAATCTATGGTGGAAGAACCAAACTAAAGCTACAAATCCATGGTGGAAGGGTCGAGTTGTAGCTACATATCCGTGATGGAAAGGTCGAGCAATAGCTGGTAATCATGCATGTTGTAAACTGAGTTTGTATGTTAAAAAATTACTTATATCTTTTATAAGATTAAATTTTCTCACCCTCTCTAAACATATAAAAACAATTATGTACATTAAATTAGAAGTACTGTTAAAATATGAGTTTATTTTTCTAAATATTCACAATTTAGATTTAGTCTATTTTTAAAAAAAAAATCAACTAACACTAAAGTTATTATCTTTTTTAAGCTTTTAGTTTTCCTAATTTCAAAACGTATCACTTTTAAATGATATTGATGATGCATCATAAAGTGATAAAGGTAAAAAAGTTTGAATGTTGTTTTGCTTTGAGTTTACGTGGAGAACTTTGAGTCTCCTATTCATACATGAATACATGATGCATAAATTTACTAGTACAGCGAAGTATATAATTACGCTATGATTATCGAATGGAAAATGTTTGTTTAACACCCACATTTGACACAAATTTGACACCGTCCAGGTGTCAAATTTCTATTGGGTTATTTATTTTAAATTGAAAAAGCTTTTGTAATAAACTGACGGGGGTAGAAGTGGTATAATGAAATATTGTATATGATTTTGGATTTGGCGGTTTCGTTTTCGTCTTTCACTTTTGCTGTGAACAATTTCGTTTTCTCTCCAAGAGGTCCCTTCGTCTTTCGTTTGCCACCATCTCCATTGCTGCGTTACTTTGGTTTTATCTCAAGCAGGGGAAGGCGATCATTGAGAAGGTAAGCCCGTAGTGTGGGTATGTCATTTTTGGTTTGGTTGGGCTTCGTCTTTGTTTCGTCATTTGCTGACATTCTCGCGTTTTGGTGTTTTGGGTTTTTGTGTATCATTTCGGTTCTCATTATAATGTTGTTGTTTAGGGGTTAATTTTATTTTTGTAAACCCTAACCAACTATTGATATTTGGCCTCTTTGGTGTTTTGATTTTGTGTTCAGTTGGAATGGCTTCCGAAATCCCAAAGGTAAGATAAAGATTCTTACTTTTATTTAGTTGGATAATTTGTTGTTAATATTAACAATGTTTTCTTTATGTCTTGTAGTGGAGGGTTCGTACTTCTTTGGATTCATCTTATATTATTGGACAGCGTAGAAGCAAGACTTGGCAATATTGAGAACCGATTTCCACAAGTTGGAAACATTCAGAACCCATTTTATCATTTCACTCCCTAGTTTGAATTTTGTCTTCATATGTATTTTCTTCCATTTGGAACTTCAAGCTGAATATTGTAATGTTTTCATTACTTAATTTCAATATCGCAATTTCGAAGTTTATTTCTAATTCTTGTTTGAATGTATGAGTGTTATATTTCACGTTCATATTAAACTTATGCGTATTATATTTCACAGCCATACAACCAACTACAAAGGCACTAATGAATGTTTGTCGTTTTAATTTTAATATTTATACCACTAACTAAAATTGAAGGAACAATTAATCAGTCAATGAACACTCATATAAATTAGTGGTCCGCAGTGGTCCTCCACGTTTAAACTAGTGGCGCCTTCTGTTGAACAGGATGTCCAAATTCCTGTTATTGTTCATGTAAACGATTACAGGGTCCTGTAATCGATTATAGAACTCAATTTCACAGGTACTTCACTTAACTTGAGGTTTCCATCATGGGTGGTCTCTCCCACAAAGATGGGGGACCCAAAACATAAGGTTCAACTAACTCATCACTTAGGAAACAAAAAAACACAAGTTCAATCAAGGATTTCCATACAGAACACAGAGTGGTCCTCCACGTTGAAACTGGTGGCGCCTTCAGTTGAACAGG
>NC_028351.1:11360547-11379715 GCF_000741045.1 Vigna radiata var. radiata
GACAAACGAACAGGTGAAACGAATGCATCGTCAGTTGCTGCTTGTGGACATCCAGCACTCTGAAAACCGTCATCTGCAGTTGACTTTTTACTTCTTCTTTTGGCCTTCTCTTTCTCCAACTCTTGCTCTAAGTCATTCACCTCCAACTCTTGGAGATGACTTCTCTTTGGTCCTCTGTCAACCGTTCGTTGAGAGCGTTAATGTACATGGTTGAAAATGAATGACGCACACTCAACTGTCCATAACAAAATAACAATCCAAATCAAATAACAAACAAACACCATAGACAACCCACAAGAAACCACAAAAAAACCCAAAACCCAAACCTAAAACCAAATACCCAAACATAAATCCAAATACCCAAACCGACAATAAAGGTACTTACCTTGGTCCAGCGATGGTCCAATCCGGAACTTGCCATTTCAGAGCACTGGAGAGCAATGGACACGACGACACTGTCAGCGGCTGATGGAGAAGACGACTCTGTGAGCGCTAATGGACACGACGATGAGAAACCCAAATGTGAGAGAGAAGCAATCTTTCACACTAAAACTGAAAATGCCCAGGGGTAGAAAAGGAATACAATTTCTCTGAAAACCTCTGCATTTTTCAGGCCAAATTTAAAAAAAAAAAAAACAAAAAAAAGTAGTTAATAACACGTTGACACGTGACAGTGTTAAATGAGTGTCAAATATAGAATATCAAAATAACGGGATTCTTATCGAATAGTAGTATATTCGAGCATAATCAAAAGTGACGTTGAATATTTTAAGGAAAAGATATTTATTGCTTAAAAACTTAGTTTTAAATAAATATCAATTCTATTAATGCTTTTTAATTAATTAAATATGTATAGATAAATTTACGAATTATTTCGTCAAATATAAATTATTTTGGTTTTTTAATTTAAAAATAATTTTCGTACCGACTGCTTTGTATATTAAGTTAACATGAAATTACCTACCAATTATAAATTTAACTTTAAAATTTACAACAAATTTATTTATGAGCATAAGATTTGTAGAAAACATACCTGCATATCTAAAATTTTGGAAAAAGGATATTGTACATTTTGAACAAAATATTTTATATGAAAATTTTCTACAAATTTCTTCGACAAATAATTATGTAGGAGATTTATTGCAAATTTAAAAGTTCTTTCTAATTTATTGTCCATGGACAATGGACAAATTATCTGTTGACTAAAATTCCAAAAAAAAAAATCCATAGAAATCTTGTTGTTTTTATAATTTTTTATATATATACAAAATTCTCAGTAAAATTCCCATAAAATTCTACCAGTGTTATAACTTTATTTGTTATTATTTTTATAAAAAAATTGAAAATACACTATTGTAGTTCTTATAACGTACGTAAATTTTAATTGTTGTTTGTATAAATTTTCAAAATTTATTCTTCCTAAATTTCAAATTGATATTGTTAGTCCTTAATATTTCATTTTAAAAGTAAATAAGGGTATACTTTATTTCATAGATAAAAAATTTTTAGGTATCAGTATGATAACATCATGTGTTATTTGAATGACAATTAGATTTTATTTTTAAGATATAAGCAAGCAATCTAGTACCACGATTGACAAGTCAGTAGAAATATGAAGAAGTCATTCAACTCCACATATTTTCCACTTTGACTTTGACTGGTCCAAGTCATTCACTAACAAACAATCATCTCTTCCTCTCCCTTCCCAACTACAGTAGTAGTACAAATCATCATATAGTAGTCCTAAGCCACACAACTACACTCGTTAACCGCAAAACCATGATGTTCCTCCCTTTCACCGCCTCCTTCTTACTACTCTTCCTTCTTCAACACTTCTCTATACACCTCAAAGCCTATAACCCAGAAATTTTCACCATCAATTGCGGCACCACCGCCAAGTCCTCCGACGGTCAAAGAATGTGGACCGGCGACGCAGATACCAAGTACTTATCTCCCCAAGACACCATTTCAGAGAAAGCAACAACACAGTCTCCTTCCGCCAATCAAATCCCGTTCTCCACTGCACGCTTGTCAAGTTCCCAATTCAATTACACCTTCCCAGTCTCTCCGGGCCCCAAATTCGTTCGCCTCTTCTTCTACCCTGCTGACTACTCTTCCTTTCTCCGCACCCACGCATCTTTCTCCGTTCAATCCAACCAATTCACTCTCCTCGACGCTTTTAACGCCTCTCTTAACGCTGACGCTCAAGCCACCGACACTATCTTCAGAGAATACGTCGTCAACGTCAAAGACGGTGAGAGTCTTATCCTTACTTTCACACCCTCCCATCCAAACTCCTACGCTTTCATCAATGGAATCGAGGTGCTTTCCATGCCAACCGATTTATATTACACTCCACCAGATGACCCAGGATTCACTCTCGTGGGACATGATACGCTATTCAGCATCGGAAGTAGTACTCCCATGGAAACAGTGTATCGTATTAAATCCGGAGGCCAGGAAATCTCACCACAAAACGACACCGGTTTGTTCAGGTATTGGGCTCCCGAAGAAAGTTACTTCATCAAACATAATCCAAAGAATAATGATCTACCAGCTGACATAGATGGGAAAATGAACATAACCGTGAATCCCGATTACTTGGCACCAAAGGAACTGTTCAGAACAGCGCGTAACATGGGCACAAACGCCACTTTGAACAGAATGAGCAACCTCACTTGGGAGTTTCCCGTTGATTGTGGCTTCATTTACGTTGTCAGACTCCACTTCTGCGAGCTTGATCCTAATATCAATAACATCGGTGACAGGCGATTCTCAATTTACATAGCGAGTCAGTTGGCTGATGGGCGTGCAGATGTAATGAAATGGAGTCAGAAACGAAAAGGTCTAGCTGTGCATAGAAATTATGTCGTTTTAATTCCCAACAATGGTACTCAGAAAAAGTATAATCTCTCGCTTCAAATGCACCCTTACGAAAGCAGCGTGGATACGAGATACAGCGACGCCTTCCTCAACGGTCTCGAGATCTTCAAAACCAATGTAAACAACCTTGCTGGACCCGAGCCGGACCCCCTTCAGACTCCGCACAACATCATCCTCGGAAAGACAAGCAGCGGAAGTGGAAAAACAACGATTGTTGTCGTCACAGGGGTGGGAATCGGTGTCGTATTTATCTCTCTTGTGATTTTGTTCGTTGTTGTCTCGAGACACATGAGAACCACTGAAACGAATACTTGGGTATACAAATCCAAGTCGTTCACAGCCACACAGAAAGCTTCCCTACCGTCCGATCTCTGCCGCCACTTCTCCCTTGGGGAGATCGAAGCCGCCACCAACAACTTCGACGACGTCTTCATCGTCGGCGTCGGAGGATTCGGTCACGTGTACAAGGGATACATCGACGGCGGCTTCACCCCGGTAGCAATCAAGCGCCTGAAACCGGGTTCGCAGCAGGGTGCGCACGAATTCTTGAACGAGATCGAGATGTTATCGCAGCTCCGCCATCTTCATCTGGTCTCCCTAATCGGATACTGCAACGAGATGAACGAGATGATACTGGTCTACGACTTCATGGCGCGCGGCACCCTACGCGACCATCTCTACAACACGGACAACCCCGCTATCTTGTGGAAGCAGCGCTTGAAGATCTGTATCGGCGCGGCGCGAGGGCTGCACTATCTCCACACAGGCGGGAAGCACACGATCATCCACCGCGACGTGAAAACAACGAACATCTTGTTAGATGATAAGTGGGTGGCGAAGGTTTCGGACTTCGGGCTTTCAAGAATCGGGCCAACAGGCACGGAGAAGTCCCACGTGAGTACCCATGTGAAGGGAAGCTTTGGCTACATAGATCCTGAGTACTACAAACGATTTCGTTTAACGGAAAAGTCTGATGTTTACTCTTTCGGGGTTGTGCTGTTTGAGGTACTGTGTGGTCGTCCAGCTTTGATTCACAGTGCAGAGACGCAGCAGGTATCGCTTTCTAACTGGGTGAGACATTCTGACCAAAATGGGACCTTAGCGGAGATTGTGGACCCTACTTTGAAGAATAAGATTGCACCGGAGTGCCTGAAAATGTTTTGTCAAATTGGAATAAGCTGTTTGTTGGAAGATGGGACGAAGAGGCCGTGCATGAAGGACGTGGTTGCGATGTTAGAGTTTACGCTGCAGCTACAAGAAAGTGCAGAGCAACACGCAACTGAAAAGGGAGAGGAAATTAGTGAGGATGGCTTTTCTACTACTGACTTGTATGTGACTACTACGACTTCCACCAGTGAGGACAATAGCTATAGTAATAATACGGTGTCGTCTTGGACTCCTTTCTCCGAAATTATGGATCCAAAGCCGCGTTGACCCAATCCAATCAACGCAGACCTCTCCAAATGCTGGCATAATAAAACCAAAAAGATCGTGGGACCTGTGTACAACAGTATGACTTTAGCATTTTTGTCTCCACATTCATAGATTTAACAAGTTGTATAGGAATGAAAAGTAAATTGAGTTTTGTATAATCGAAATATTTAATAATACAACTCCTTTTGTTAAGATGTATTGTTTATGATGTAAATTAAATACTTATCAAGATTTGCAATATTAAATATATGCAAAGATATTTATTATATGAGATTTATTAATCATGTCCAATGCTTTGAACGAAAAACCATGTCCCTCTGAACAAATTTTATTAATCATCCATGGACTACTGAATCATGTCACTATTGACTAGCGTAGTCTAATAGTTGATACTTGTTGAAGACAAACTATTATCGTGTCCATTACCTTCTTATCCATCCTAACCTTTAGAATTTGTGACTACAAAGGAGTCAACAGTGAAGAAGAAAAAGTCATAACCATTACGACTTCTAGTAAGATTGGACAAGCAGTTCTAAGGCAAATGGGGTTCATTCCTCTTGGCAATAACTTCAATCAGAAGGAGATGTGCCTGTTAAAAAAGGGTTAAAAAAGGGGAAGAAGATGTTGAAACACTTGATACAACAAATATAGATGGATCATCAACATGATCATCTTCCTCCATGGAAGACAATATTGCCAACCTAACTAGGAGGATGGAAGAAATGTGCACCCTCCAAGCCACTAGGCAAGAAGAGTAACTCACACTCCAAGGGGTTAGACATGAAGAAGTTTATGGCCTAATTAGTGACTTAGAAACTAAGTTGGATAACTTAGAACTACATCTAGAAGAGGAATTTGATGATGAAAGTAGTATTGAATTCGTACAATACTTTTCATTATTAATGTAGAAGTTTCTTGCTGGATGTATGATTTTTTTATCTGAACTGGTATAAAAACACTTAAACAACCTTTTCTTTCTCTACACTCTGTTATTTATTAGTTATTATCTGAAATAGTTCTTTGTATTGTTAAGTTATTTCCTAAAAAATAAATATTTTACATAAAACCACTATTTTACCTAGAAAACCAATTCATCCCCTTTTTAGTTAGGAAAAAGTCTCTTTAACAACTCTTTTTTGATAAATTTTTGACAACGCATACATGACAGTTTGTGATTGGTCCGTTTCAAATATTTTTTTAGAATAAATTCAAACAGACCAATAGAATTGTGACAAGTGTCCTGTTGTCAAAAAGTTGTTAAAAAAGAATTGTTAAAATATCATTATCCTTTTGGTTATTATCGCCCATGAACATTCTGCTACGTAAGATAGTCCGTAGAGGGGTAAGGAAAGCTCACATTGCACAAAAAAGGGCATACAAAGCTCAAATAGTCTGGGGAGGTGTCTAGATAGCTCACATAACTAAAAATAACATACGAAGAGCTTAGTAGAGCATGTATAGAGTTTGATAGAGTATGTTGATGCTCGAGTACCTTAGTGCATTAAGTGAACGACTTAGATATCTCGGTGGGGAAAGGGTTAAGCTGGAGATGGAGATCAGTGGTGGAAGAGTAGAGCTAGAGATGGAGATTTGTGGTGGAAAGGTTAAGTTGGACTTAGAAATCCGTGGCGGAAAGGTCGAGCTGGAATTGGAGATTCGTCGTGGAAGGGTGCTGGAATTGGAGATTCGTCGTGGAAGGGTCGAGCTGGAGTTACATATGCATGGTGGAAGGACTAAGCTAGACCTAAAGATCCATGATGAAAGGGTCGAGCTGAAATTGTAGATCTATGGTAGAAGGACCAAGCTGAAGCTACAAATCTATGGTGGAAGGATCGAGTTGTAGCTACATATCCATGTTGAAAAGGTCGAGCTATAGATTGTAATCATTTATGTTGTAAAACTGAGTTTGTATGGTGGTGTTGAGCTCATCATGGTGAATCATGCGCTCTCACATCTCATTACCATCTCCTTTTTATAACATTTCCGTGTTATCCTCTTATCTCGTTATATAATGAGAAACTCATACATACATGTTACCTTTTACCTCGTTATGTATGTGAAACGCATACATATATGTTACCTTTTGGTGTGATTTGAATGTAAATCCACCGTTGTCAAAAAGAAACATCTATGTTATTAAAAATTGAAATCTTAATATATAAGCATCGTTAAACTAAGTGTTCATACGTGATATTGGTAGTTGTTATATTGATGGCAACTTTCTTTCAAGTTTGCTCTCAAATACAACGAACCTTCCTGTCTTCGCTGCTTCTTATCAACTACTACAAGCTTGTACTGAAGTCAATGCCTATAACCAAAAAAATAATAGAAATAAATGAGAACATTAAGTCTTCACAATACGAATTTACCCACGCGTAGTCTCTCAGGTTCACTCCCATAAAATTCTTCTTCCTTTACCTCTTTATATTCTTTACTCACCTCTACCTCCAAGCGTGACTCCTGTCAATAATTTCACAATCAGTTGCGGCACCACTGGAACACCTTACAACGGTGAAAGAAAATGGGCAGGAGGGTATTCTTCTCGTTCTCGTTTCCTTGTTTCGTCTTTGTTGTGCGGGCAAGATCCAAGTCCAATCCATGGACACTAAAGCTGCCAACCAACACGCTCATCCGGCGCTTCTCCATCGTCACGATCAAAGCCGCCACCAACAACTTCGACGACGCTTCCGTCGTCGGCTTCGGGGGATTCGGCTACGTGTACAGGGGCTTAATCCGCGGAATTTTCATCCCAATGGCTCATAAGCACTTAATACAGGGTTCCAACGGCGCTGAAAAGTTCTCAAAGGTGGCTATCAAGCGCCACAAACCGGGTTCAAAGCAGGGCGCTGAAGAGTTTCTGAACGAGATCAAAATGCTCTCGCAGCTCCGCCATCGCAATCTCGTTCGACTCATCGGTTACTGCAAAACCAAGAAGGAGATGATCCTGGTCTACAATTTCATGGCACGTGGCAACCTCCGTGACCATCTCTACAACAGCGACAAACCTTCATTGCCATGGAAGCGACGCTTGCAGATCTGTATCGACGTTGCGCACGCGCTGCATTATCTTCACTGCTGCGCCAATAAATACTCGATAATCCACAGCGATGTGAAAACCACGAACATCTTGTTGGACGAGGAGTGGGTGGCCAAGGTATCGGACTTTGGGCTTTCCAAAATTGGGCCCATGGGCGAGTCCAAGGTGAATGTCTGCGCCACCGCTGTGAAGGGTAGCTTTGGATATATAGATCCAGAATATCATAAACGACAACATTTGACGGAAAAGTCTGACGTGTACTCTTTCGGGGTAGTGTTATTCGAGGTACTGTGCGCTCGCCCGCCTCTCATTCGCACGGCGGATCCGAGACAAGAATCACTTGGTAATTGGGTTAGGTACTGTTACCAAAATGAAACCATGGCAGAGATAATGGACCCCACGTTGAGTGGAAAGATTGCGCCCAATTGCTTTAGAATGTTTTGCGATACCGGAGTGAGTTGTTTATCAGAAATTGGGACGCAGAGACCGTCTATGAACGACGTCGTTCAGATGCTAGGGTATGCCCTACAACTACAAGAAAAGGCAGAAATTAGTGTGGCGCATTCTAGCGGCAAAATTTCATTATCTAGTTAGGCGAATTGAATTATTGAAGGGTTGAATAAGCATTATTTAATTGAATTATTTCTTTATTTCTTAGATCAATTGTTCACGAGTCGTTTCAAACGACTTTTTAGGAGTGTAAATGAACATCTTGTATATATGGCCCATCATGTGAATACGAGGGTTAGAGAGTATCATCTTTTACTTGTTTAAGTTCAGTGGATTATCTTATTTTTCTATGTAAAAGAAGTATAAAATATATTTAAATGTCTTCTAATAGGATTTGAAATGCGTAACAAGTTTAAGTATGTTTTCTTAACTACTAGTTATGCTTAAAGCATTAAAATTATTTATTTTTCGTTAATACACTTTCCAGTGTTGTATAAATAATTTAAAAATGGATGGAATAAATAAAATAATTAGTTATCAAAAGAGGAAAAAACTTTTATTTTCAATTCTATAAATTTTAGAGTTTATCAATTATAATATCAACTTTGCATAAATATTTATGAATATACATTTTCACCTTGATTCATAATCATTCAATTTTGGATCTTATAACATGAGTTACATTTAATCAAATCTAAATTTCATTGAGGTAATAAGAATATTTGTCTTTATTTAATGCAAATAAAGAAGATTGAATTCTTTTGATATTTAGTTTGGATGACAATATTAATATCACAACTTAAAAAAAGTGAGAAGATAAACGATAAGTCATGCCTTTATCCTAATAAGATCAAATTTGAGTTTTTATAACTCAAAACTCTACAAAGTTTTCATGAAGAGAAAATGTAAATTTTTTTCTAAAGTTAGACATCTCCCTCCATTGAGTTTTTTAAATTCATTGATAATTTTTTAGGTAAATTCGTCAGTAAAATGAGTGTCAAAGTTTTCACAAAATATGACAAAATATTTATTATAAATTAAACGGAGATGAGTGACAAGAAAAAGAGAAAAATAAGGAAAAAAAGAGGAGGAGGAGTGGGTGAGATGACAATGACAATAATGTTAATGGTGACAGTAATGATGGTAGAGGAGGAAGAGAAAGAGTCAAAGGTGGTGAATAAACAAAGGTAACGATGTTTGACAAAAGAAATCACATTATTCATAAAGAAATTTGATTAAATTAATAACTTTAATAAAAATGCACTATTATATGCAAGACTATTTTACTCCAGATGAGACTTACTATCACAATTATTTTGGTATCATAGTTGTGAGCGATATAGAAAATATGAACTTTCTATGACATGCGAAAGGCCTGACATAGTAAGTTGAATTTAGTGTGTTAGGTGTACAAATTTGTGACATAGTAAATCAAGTTTCCATTGTTATCCATCTCCCTAATTTCTCACTTCAAAATGAAAGAATGATTCTTCTAAAACGTTCACACAAATCCCACCACTCTCTTTCTGTGTACACCACCAATAAGTGGATCTCACTAATGAACCTACCCATGACGAATCTACCACTAGGAAGCCTCCATATGGTCAACCATATTACCTCCTCCTTAATCTGACTTGCAATTGTGCTATTTGATGGCGCTTGCTTCGACGACAACTTGCATGGCACACTAAACCAATCATATTTCAACACAGACAATAAACAAATGTGCAATGTGTGAGGAACAACTCTGACTCCTCTTTCAATCCTAAAATTGAAGCGAATTTGAATATAACATTTTAGGGTTCAATAACTTACTTATCTGTGAGAATGTAATAATAGAGGAAGACAACCACAATGGAATTTGTGAATGCAAGACGCGATAATGGAGTTTATGAAAATGCAATTTGAGAGAGGAATCTTGAGTTTTGAACTACTTAAGGGATAGTGCAAAGAGGAGAAGTGAAATGTTTGAAAGAAAATGTGTCTAAGGATTCAAACATACTATGATGAGTATCAAATTAAGAGACATGGTAAACATATATTATGACAAATCACTCAATAACTAACATAATAACTTTTTTTTCTAATTATAATTTTGTCATTTCATCCACTTATTATGAAAAATCACATACCTCAGTCATAATAAGACTGGTCAATTTATTATAAGAGGTAAACTTATACTCGTCATCTGATAAATTTATTATGACGTATACTATCATATGTTTTTATATTAGTGGTATGATTAAAGGAGAAAAACTATCGTATCACAAAGAAAAATCAAGCTTAATCTAATGAGAGAAATACTTGTTAAATCATTTAGGGATTACCTTAATGAACCCTAATGAAATTTTGCTATATTAAATTAGAAAAATGATATCGGCACCTCATTTAATTTTAGATGCTTAATATATGTCCAATAAAATTATAATATTTTTACTTTACAAAATGATTTATCCTAAATTATTTTATATTTAAAATAAATCTCTTTTACTTAATATCTAATAAAATGAGAATTTTTTACTTCATTAGGTGATTTATTCTAAATTATTTTATATTTTAAAAGAAATGTTCAGCAACTAATATTCTTAGCACTAGGAAATTTCATCGAGTTCTACTAATATAATTACATCAGTTTCGTGTGTTAATGAGAAAGGCATCTCTTTCGTTGACGGTTGGGGGATATATTGATATCGCCACAGTACGGTTGGTATATCCTCGACCTAGAGGTACTTAGCTCTCCCAAGTTTCTTCTTCAGCTTGATGATAATGACTTTGTCAACAACTTCTGCCTGCCAGTTGTCCTGGGGTGTTCTATAGATTAAAGTCGATGTTTGATACCAAGTTGTTATGAAAATAGTTCAAAGTTGTTCTCAATGAACTGCCTTCCATTATCTCTAACGATGGAATGTGGCAGCCCATGTCGGCATATGATGTTTTTCCAGCAAAACTTGTGAATCTGCTGGGTTGAGATGGTGGCAAAAGGTTTCGTTTCTATCGATTTAGTAAAGTAGTCTATGAGTCAAGAATTTGATTTGTCCTTTTGCAAGCGAGAAAGGGTCAAGTGTGTCCATTCCCTAAGTTGTGAAGGGCCAAGGGGTGGTGATAGTGTGTAGTTCTAAAAAAGAACCTGATGTATATGGTCAAACTATTGGCATTCTTTGTACTTGATGATGTATTTGTGGGTGTCTTTTATTAATGTGGGCTAATAGTATCATACCCTAAGTACCGTGTAGCCAATGCATCGAGCTCCTGAGTGCATGCCGCATATACCCCAATGCATCTTAGCGAGGACATAGTGGGCATGTTCCTTATCCAAGTACTTAAGAAGCGGGCAGGCGAATCCTCTCGTGAAAACTTCTCCATTATGTATAGTATAATATGTGGTTTGTCTTTGTTTGAATTTTGCTTTGGTTGAGTCGGCGGGTAGTACGTCCATAGTTAAGTAACTTAAAATTGGTGTCATCTAGTGTGGTGAAGTATAGGAGATTTCAAGAATGTTGTCCTGATCCCAACTTGGTGTTGACAGGGTCTACTAAATAAGGGTTTTATTCTGACCAAACTTCTTTGTGATGATGAGCTTAGATAGAACATTAGGTCTATCATTCTCTTTTCTAAGGACATGGATGATTGCAAACTCTTCGAATTGATCTGCAAGGATTTTTACCATGTGGAAGTACTTTTGCAAGGAGGGTTTTGTCTAGTAATTCCCCTTCACTTAACCTTTGACAAGTTGGAATCACTTTAAGAACGTAACTTTTTGACCTTGAGGCCATGGACCAATTGTAATCCTAAAATCAAATATGATAATTTAACCAATAAATATATCTTTAGATATTATTAACCACTTTAGGTGAATAGTATTAAATGAGTTTTGTTAGATCAAATTCTATAATATATTTATTGACTAGATAGTACACCTCACAAAATGACTTATCCTAAATTTTTTTATATTTAAAATAAAAAAGTTACATAATATTTAATAAAATTAGAATATTTTTACTTAGGTGATTATTTTAAATTATTTTATTTTTTAAGTGAAAGAAATATTAAGCAACTACTACTAGTGTTATATAGTATTTAATAAAGACTGAAATGTTACTGTATCTGCATAATTAGACTAGATTTCCATACATGAGGATTGAGTTGCAACTTTCTTTCAGGTTTCGCTCTCAGTACAACGATCCTTCCTTTGTCTTGTGTGCTTCTCAGCAACTACTACAAGCTTATAGTAAACGAGAACACTGAACCTTCACAATACGACTTAACCCTAATAATGAGGTTCAACGGTGTGACCCCCTTCAAATTCTTCCTCCACCTCTTTACACTCTTTACGCACCTCCAAGCTTACACCACAGTTAACCATTTCACAATCAGTTGCGGCACCACCGGAACATCCTACGACGGTGGAAGAACATGGACAGGGGACACAGGTTCGGTGTTCTTCTCTAATCAAGACAACACCGTTTCCGCTAACCCAACAACACCACAACCTAATTCCACCCTTCAAGTACCCTACAACACGGCACGTCTGTCTCGTTCCCAGTTCAATTATTCCTTCCCTGTAACCCCAGGCTCCTATTTCCTTCGCCTCTTCTTCTACCCAGCTTCTTACCCTTCCTTTTCCCGTACACAAGCATCCTTCACCGTTCATTGCAACCACTTCACTCTCTACAGTTTCAACGCCGACGAAGAAGACTCGGAAACCGTCTTCAGAGAGTACGTGGTCAACGTTCACAACAGTGAGACGCTCAACCTCAGCTTCACTCCCTCACAACCTAACTCCCACGCTCTCATCAACGGAATCGAGGTATTTTCCATCCCAAACGATCTCTATTACAGAACAGCGTGTATCACGAAGAGATCACCTAAGTTGACTTGGGACTTCCCCGTTGACTCTGGCTTCTACTACTTGGTTAGCCTCCATTTTTGTAAACTTCACCAGAACATTACTAACATCGCTGACAGGGTGTTCTGCATTTACATAGGGAGCGACCTGGCTGAGGATCACGCTGAGGTTATGAGATGGAGCAACCAAGGTAAAGGTCTCGCTGTGCAGACAAATTTCGTCCTTTTGATTCCCAAAAAGGATACTCAGGAAAAGGTTAGTCTCTCGCTCCAATTGCATCCTTATTTGAATTCGAGCAATCCGTGCTTGAACGGTGTCGAGATCTTCAAAATCAGCGACTCCGACAACCTCGCCAGACCGAACGTGCAGAACGGTCTTGCGTCGGAAAGAGAAGGAAGGTCTTATCAATCTTAAACGAAAGGAATTACACCACAAAAAAGAAAATTATCATAGCAGGGGTGGTATTCGTCTTGGTCTCGTTTGTTGGTTTCGCCGTCGTTTGGTGCGTTTTATCCAAGTTCAATTTACGCTCGTTCTCAACCAATGTATACCAACTGCCAACCAATGCACACGAACTGTCAACCAACACGCTCATCTGCCGGCGCTTATCCCTCGTCGAGATCAAAGCCGCCACCAACAACTTTGACGACGCTGCCGTCGTCGGCGTCGGGGGATTTGGCCTCGTGTACAGGGGCATCATCCGCAGAATTTTCATGCCGGTGGCACTTAAGCACTTCAGACCGGGTTCAAATGGTCCTAAAAAGTTCCTCAACGAGATGGAGGTGGCTATCAAGCGCCACAAACCGGGTTCAAAGCAGGGCGCCGAAGAGTTTCTGAACGAGATCGAGTTGCTCTCGCAGCTCCGCCATCGCAATCTCGTTCCACTCATCGGTTACTGCAACAGCAAGGAGGAGCTGATCCTGGTCTATAGTTTTATGGCACGTGGCAACCTCCGCGACCATCTCTACAACAGCGACAAACCTCCGTTGCCATGGAAGCGACGCTTGCAGATTTGTATCGACGCAGCGCAGGCGCTTCATTATCTCCACTGTTGCGCCAAAACATACACGATCATCCACAGTGACGTGAAAACCACGAACATCTTGTTGGATGACGAGTGGGTGGCCAAGGTATCGGACCTTGGACTTTCCAGAATTGGAGCCATAGTTGAGTCCAAGGCTCATGTCTGCGACACCGCCATGAAGGGTAGCTTTGGGTATATAGATCCAGAATATTATAAACGACAATATTTGACGGGAAAGTCTGACGTGTATTCTTTCGGGGTAGTGTTGTTTGAGGTACTTTGCGCTCGTCCGCCTCTGATCCGCACCGCGGAGCCGATACAAGAGTCGCTTTGTAATTGGGTTAGGTACTGCTATCAAAAAGGGACCATGGCACAGATATTGGACCCCAGCTTGAATGGGAAGATCGCGCCCAAATGCTTTAGAATGTTTTGCAAGATTGGGGTGAGTTGTTTGTCGGAAATTGGGACGCTTAGACCGTCCATGAATGATGTGGTTGGGCAGCTTAAATATGCTCTGCAACTACAAGAAATTGCAGATATTAACGAGGCGCATTCTAATACCAAAAGCCCATTGTCTGGTTAGGCGGATTGATTTACTTCATTTCTAGGATCAACGATTTTGATGAGACGAGTTTAATACGATGGTTCTAACAAACGCAGATAATTTATGGTTGTTTTAGGAAGGTTGAGCTTTTACAACCATTTTTTATACGGTTGCTTTCTTTATGTTGTTTTAACAAGCTGAACTTCTACAATCCTTTGTATTTAAGGACAATGATTAGAAACAAAAAAAGGTTCTTCAATGCCGAACAAACAAACCCGAATGACTATGAACATAGAAAATAGAACTTTTATCACGGTGTTGGAAAGTAGAGCAACGACGTGAAGTAATGGTTCAAGTAAATTTTTATGCTCAGTGTGAATCTTAAAACACTTAGCAGTTTGCATAAAATATGTATCTTCATCTTGAAACATCCAAGGTTTCCTACAAATGTCACTTCCACCTCAAAAGATATTCTTTTTCTGGAAACTAGTATTACACATTTGTAGTTGTGAACCAAACATATAATCTGGTAAAACTGGCTTCATAAAATAGTATTTGTATTGTATCGAACCAGACATAAGGGGATGAAAACAAGTTACTACAGTTAAGAAGACTCTAAATCTAGACAACTGAGGAAGCTTGTTGCTATGCTTTCTTTGCTGAGCAAGCTTGTGAAGTAGATCCGGGCTGAAAATGAAAAGAATCATAATTCAATTGTTGGACAGTTATGTAATAACTTCATCTTTCTTTCTAGAAAGAAAGAGTGAAAATTTTTACCACACAGGCATGAACATCATTACAACCGCACAAGAGCTTCCCATTGAGAGTATCCACAGCTTTAAAGGAACCTCCTCCTTCACTTCTCTGCACAATGATCCCCAAATTATAACTGATATTAGCATGAATGAATAAAACAGTGTATGCTTCAACAACAAAAATTAGTAGTGAAAATAAAAAATATGGCAAAGTTCTACCTTGTAATAGTCAACAGCAACATAATTAGCCCACCTGTTGCCAGCAGCAACATAGCAGGTTTGTAGCATGTCAATGAGACCTCCAGAGTTATCTTCACATGTGATTGCCTTAAGTGGAGCAGACCGAAAATAGTTTACCAACACCAAGGACTTGCTCTTGTCATTAAGAGGAGCAGATTCTGCTCTACTTGGACAGCTTCCTGCTTTTCTTCCACCATCCCCATCTGATGAATTTAAGAACATCAAAAATGAAAACTGACAATGTAAGGAAGAATAAATGTATGCCATATAATGCACACTCTACCTTTTGGTATTTTTCCTTTAATAAACCAGTGCCTATTACACAATAAAGAACAGAGAAGCTTTAGAAGTTGGTGTGATCTTACACTGATTTTCAACCATGTAATTCCACTGGTATGCAATGCCTTCACTTTGTTCTTTAGCCCTGACGGATGTGAACACTAGTAATCTTTGATTTTTTGCAACCATATCACTCACTAGAGGCCAATCTCCTCCTTTCTTTGGCATTCTAGTCACAGGAAACCAAAACTTCATCAAACCAGCGTCCGTGAAGACTTTTGTCAATCCTTTTGGCGTTTTAACATAATCTTCCAATATGAGCGTGACAATTTCTGTTGGATTGGCTGATAGAAAAGCTGCAATTTCCTTCAGTGTATCTATAGCTGGTTCCTACTTGTTGATTATAAAGTTAGGGTCTTTGTGTAGGGGAACTTGTTGGTCATTAGTGTTTGTAAAGAAACAGAAGTGGGAAGATGATTTTTACATACAAAAGCTGTGAAGTCATAGCACTGGCCTTGAAATGAA
The DNA here is from genome assembly GCF_000741045.1 of Vigna radiata var. radiata. Lineage (NCBI taxonomy): Eukaryota > Viridiplantae > Streptophyta > Magnoliopsida > Fabales > Fabaceae > Vigna > Vigna radiata. Next base: position 11,376,565 of record NC_028351.1, read on the forward strand.
TGACACAACCACACCGCTCCATTAAAATCATATGTATCTAGCATTAGTGCTCTAACTCCATTCTACAAATGAAGCATTGATGGAAGAAGATAGTGACTTTAAGCTCTTGTAAGAGGCAGAACATAAGGAAAATTAGAAGAAGCTAAGCATAGCAATAATGAATTACATAATAATATACCTTTAGCTGTTGGGTTACACTGTCTTCTTGGTTAGTGATGGTAGCTCGAGGCACTTTTGTGTGTGATGGTTCTCCATCAATGGCAAATGCGTTATGCGTTGTCAAAAATGAATATTTGTTGAAGGGTAGGGAGTTATTCTAAACAGTAAAAATAAATAAATAAACAACAGATTAAGCTTAAACACCTCTAAAGGCTGAATTTAAAGATTCGGAAACAAAAGAACAGAGAATGTGCACTGACATTTGGTATCCAAACTGAAAAAATACCACTTACTGATTTTTTTTTTACATTTTTCCCAAAGCAGTTAATGTTCAGATAATATAAAATAATGGAACTGGAATCAGTTTCTGGCATACCCCACCAGAATCTGAATCACTCCAAGTGTCTCCGAATTTTTACAACTTGATGATAGCATGTTAAGAACTTTGACATTTAGGAATTGGGATCTTACAATGAGCTTGAATTGATCTGTGATGGAAGATCTCACACACCTAGAGCCTAAATACCCAAGTGGGCAAGAAAAGCAGTAGAGTCCGGCTTCACAATCACCGTTAGACGAGCACTCATCATCTAGCTGATCAAAGATTCGGAAAGAATATGATAAAAAGTTGAAAACAGAGAAATTAAAGGCATAATTCAAAGCAAATGAGGTAGGGTACACAAACCTTGCAGTTCCCATTAGAGCAAGCAGCATCAACACGATAGCACAACGGAAGCATAAAAGCCAAAAGCAAGAAGACACGAAAACCCATTTGTACAATGACTTGTGGGATTCGTGAAAGGAATTGAAATGGGTGAATGAGCAAAGATAATCACAAAAAGGTGTCAAATTTATAGTGAAAAAGAATGCAATGATGGATTTTCTGTTTTGTGTGAGGGAGAAAAAGGAACTCCCAGATAGAAAAGGAAAGAGGGTATGTTGCATTCATTAATAATTGGAGAGAAATCAATTCAAGACAATAGTTTTAGTGCTGTGTGAAAGGTTTGTTAACTTTTCAGTTTTCATACCTATCGCCGAACTATAAAGAACAACACCAACGGTTGAAGTGCTATTTTTGAATTTTTAATAATTAATTTGGACTTTGGAGGACAGAAAGTATAAGATAATTTGGTAAGCAAAGAGCACTTGCTCTAGGTTGGTGGTTGAATGCATTTATATAAGCATTGGTTTTGTCAAATATAAGGTTGTGGTTACTGGTTCTTCAACCATTATCGATGCTGGTATAATTAATACAGTGGACAGCTTTATGAAGAAGGAAATAAATATAAATTTACCCATGTCTCTACATATATTAATTATAATATAATAATTAAATAAACATTTTGTCTTTTGTATTGGTTTGAGTTCCACTCTCTCTTTTCTTTTTTAGTTCTGACTTTAATTATACAACAATCATATTCATAGCAATCAATTCAAGATTTATGGATGATTCATACGTGTATACAAAAAAGAAAAATTCATTATCCATGACTAAAAAGGAAAGCATATTCTTCGCATTTGTGTTTATTCCTAGAGGCTATTGTTACAAGGGGAGATAATCCTCTTTTTATTGATTTAAATATATATCTTTTGTTAATTTATGATTTAAATATATATTATTCCATGTTCCTAGAAAAATATATACAATTTTTAAATATTTGACCATTTTTATTAATTATTTTTAAAATGTATTACTAAGTATAGTTAAATAATATAAAAAAAATAAAAATATTAATTGATACGAGAAAGGTAATAAAAAATTTAAAAAATGAGAATCTTGTAAACAAAAAATTTAATTAAGTAATATATTTATTATTTAGTATAAATAAAGTAATTTAAATAATAATAATATAAACGAATCCCGGCCGGCCTTTCCGAAGGTCGGCGACCGTGGATCGTCAACAAACGAATCCTGACCGGCCTTTCCGAAGGTCGGCGACCGTGGATCATCAACAAAAGAATCCTAGCCGGTCTTTCCGAAGGTCGGCGACCGTGGATCTTCAACAAAAGAATCCCGGTCGGCCTTTCCGAAGGTCAGCGACTGTGGATCTTCAACAAACGAATCCCGGTCGACCTTTCCGAAGGTCGGCGACCGTGGATCGTCAACAAACGAATCCCGACCGGCCTTTCCGAAGGTCGGCGACCGTGGATCGTCAACAAAAGAATCCTAACAAAGGAATCCCGACTTGCCTCACCAAAGATCTCCACAACATCACTTAAGCAAGATCAGTGGCCCATCCAGTTCGGACAACGAAGGCACAAACAAAAAGCAAACTGGATGAACCCGCCCTTTCCAGTAAGGCCATTTACAAACCCTTCACATCATTAAAATCATGCTCGGGCTTGGGGGGCTGATGTGGCGTACGGCCCCTCCACCTGACCGTACGGTCTTTCCCAATGACCATACGGTCCTCCCATATGGTCGTCCGTGCAGTCTTTCCAGGCTGACCTTCCAAGTCGACCTTCCAGGCCGACCAATCATCAGGCCGACCTTCTTGGCTGACCAACCACTAGGTCAATCATCCAGACCGGCCTTCCAAGCCGACCAACCATCAGGCCGACTATCCAGGCCGCCAGTCCGACCTTCTAGGCCAACCACATGGATAGATTATAAACGATAATAATTCATTAAAGCCCCTAGTGGAGGTTAAGGTGTGATTGGGTCGTCATCAGGCCCACGAAAGGTAAAAGCCCATTACAGCTAGTATAAATAAGGGTCTCAGGTATGATTTCAGGGACATGTTATATATATGATGTATACCACTTTTGCTGACTTGAGCGTCGGAGTGCCTTTGGCAGGTACCCGCCCCGCTCGGCTTGGAAAAAAAGGAAAGAGAGAGAACGAACAACTTCGAGTTTGAAGAGAACCATGATGACCGTCCGGCCTCCAACAAGTCCCCACTAGGAAGGTTACAAGAGACCTCCAAACCCAATCGAAACAATAATAATAATTTTATCAATAAATACATACATATATATATATATATATATA
>NC_028351.1:11380000-11399773 GCF_000741045.1 Vigna radiata var. radiata
ATATATATATATATATATATATATATATATTAGGACAATTTGGTGTCCTAACTCATATACAAGTGGCTGCCGTTGTTGTAATAACCATGTGAAGGTGGTGATTGCGGTTCCTACCATAGCAATAATAATGGAAGCTATGCATGGATACAGTGATGTAACAAAAAATCTGATACAAAGTGACGATAAAAACAACAATAATTTTAACAAAAGTAGTGATAACACCAACAAAAATAATGATGATAATGATGGAGGAACTAAGATAAAAAGAGAGTTAATTATCCTACTTTATCCTTAACATAAGAAATAATTTTTGAAAGAAAAAAAAAATCATGTGAATATACATAGTAATTAATTATAGCTTACTTCAATAATGCAGTTATTGTCAGTTTCAAAGTCTATGCCTTCTGCTCCAAAGTCTATATCTTTTGTAATTATTTTATTTTTAAAATATATTTTGGAGGATTAAAAGAGATAAATGTATTTAAATTATTTTTTATCTTAAATTTAAGTTATATAAAATTATTTAGTGTATTGAAATAAGTCTTCAATCGAAGCTTAAGAGAGGGAAACTTCATTTTTAAAACTTTTTTTCCATGTCATTAGGATAAATTACTTAATTTGAAAGTATTATTTATTTTAAAATTTTGAATTCACGGTCTCGAAAGTTTTTTTTTTTAATTTTCAAAAATCAAAATAATGGGATAAAAAAACACATACTTAGTTAAAGGGTTCAATGTTATTATGGGATCAGTGTACGCTTCTACAAGAGTTAACTTTGTGCGTGATAATTCTCCAAATGGCAGATGACAAATTGCAGCAATCAATGGCAATCACATTCAACATCACAAGTTTTCAAGTCAAGCCCACAAATTTGACCACAGTTTGAATCAAGCCATCCATTCATAGCAGCGAGAATCATGCATCTTGTAAGTAGCATTCCATTCCACCCAAAAATGGCTCCTTTTTGCTCTCTTCCATTTTTCACCACCACAAAATCCAAAACCACGACCAAATGTAATCCAATAGAACAGCTCTGTCACCGCTTCTCTCTTGCTGAGCTTCGAGCAGCCACAAATGGGTTCATGCCGAGTTTAATTCTCAATGGAGAAGGTCAATGTCAGGTCTACAAAGCCCACCTCAAAGGCCATGGAGACGTAGCCATCAAGCACTTCAAGACTTGAAGCCCAGATTGTGATATAGAATTCAGGGTCGAAGTCAAGATTCTGTGTCAACTACACCACCCGAATGTTGTTCCTTTGGTTGGTTTCTGTGAGCACAAACATGACAAGTTTGTTGTGTATGATTATGTCTCCAACGGAAGCCTCCATGATTGTTTGCATAGCACCAACAATAACAGTGTTGTTCCCTTGTCATGGATACAAAGACTTAACATCTGCATCGGGGTGGCTCGTGGACTGCACTACATTTACTTTGAAACCACCGTGCTGTCAAATCAAGCAACGTTCTTTTGGACCATAATTTGGTGCCTAAAGTGGCAGATTTTGGACTTTGCAAGAAGCATCCACAAGAGGAGTCAAGGCCAAAGCCACCAAGAGTTGAGTTGAGGGAGAACTTGGAGGTTAGTTTGGAATACATGGAGCCGGAGTATTTTATGACTGGACGGTTATCAGCCAAATCAGATGTATACTCTTTTGGGGTGGTAATGTTAGAGATTGTGTAGGAAGAAAGCTTGTTTTTTAACCCTAGGTGGAGAATGTGAGTACCTTGCTAAGTGGGCCTTTGATGATGAAAGGAAGGGGGTTCTTGAGAAGATTGTTGACCCATCTCTCATTGGAAAAATAGCACCTGCTTGTTGGAAAATGTTCATTGAGATTGTTCAGAGATGTTTGGCATCAGTTGAAGAGAGGCCAACGATGGGTGAAGTGGTAGTTATTCTTGAAAATGCATTTCTGTTGCAAGAGAGAGCAGATGTGTGAAGGAGTGTTATGAGCCTATAACTGAGACACAAATGTCAATAGCTGAGTGGCAATGGCATTAAGAAGAGAATACAGTTATTGTTGTATTTTTCATGTTTCTGTTCAATTTTTGTAATATTGGTTTAGCAATGGCAATGGCATTTGGAAGATGAAAAACTCTCAAATTAACTCTCTATTTTAACAGTGGTTACCTCCTTTTTCTCTTGTTAATATTAGTCCATACGAGCCTTTAGCGAAAGTTGTCTTGAAAACAACACTATGCATGTACGTTTTACTTATGAGCTTATTTGATTAAAAAGGATAATCTTTCCTGCGTTTTTGTTTGTAACTTACATGTACAGGAAAAAGCTATATATTTTGTTCTACCGTAGTAGCATCAACAACAGTTGTTGAACCAGAATCTTGTATTTTGTATTGTCAACACCAAGATGTAGCACTCAAATAAAAATCCAAAACAACTCTTCAATTGGTGTTGCTTTCTAAAAGTAGAAGATAACTATGAAAAGATGGGGACACTTTCAGATTCACATTAGTGAAATACTAAGTTGTCTTTATTTCCAATAATTAATGCAGCATAAATACATAACCTCTTACCCTTCAGTTGTTCATAAGAATTGAGAAAGCCATGAGTCGCTTCCATCTTTTCATTCTTAACATATATTAGATCATTTGTGATTATCTTTTCGTTATCACTTCCTTTTAGACACCCCAACTTTGTCACAGAACAAATGGGTTCTCTTCCGTGCTTTCTTTTGGTCATTATTCTTCCCTTGTGTTATTGTGTTGATGCTGCTTGCTCCAATGGAAAATGCAAGGTTTGTATAGCCTACCACCTCTTATTTGAATCATGCCTTTAACTTTTCAGTTTCAAAATTAGTATTATATTTGTTTTTCAATCTTTGATCAGCTAAATGATGAGTGCTCGTCCAATGGTGATTGTGGAACCGGACTCTATTGTTTCTCATGTCCACATGGGTTTTCAGGCTCTAGGTGTGTGAGATCTTCTGTCACAGATCAATTCAAGCTCATAGTAAGATTCTCATTTCTCCTTGGTCTTTGCCTTACTTCTCAAGAAACTGTCACCACACAAGCCTAGAGATTTTTGAAATGCCATCATCGAGCGACATAATATAAAGTACTTGAACACTTGGCAGGGTTTTGGTTCTGGTGATGTATAGAAACTAGTTCCATTATTTTACATGAACTGAATATTAACTGCTATTGTTTGAAAAAATCATGAAATTTTTTAAGGATTTTGTATTATTATATTTATTTTTGGATACCAAAAGAGAAATATAAGTTATAATATGAGATATGTACAGTGTCTAAAGAAATTTAGGACTGTTTCTTCTTAATCAAATTTTTAACTGCTTTTTTTCTTTTGGTATAGAATAATTCTCTTCCATTCAACAAGTATGCCTTTTTGACAACGCACAATTCTTTTGCTATTGATGGAGAACCATCCAACAGAAGAGTACATCGAGTCACCATCATTAATCAAGAAGACAGTGTAACCCAGCAGCTAAAAGTATGTTACTCGTTACTACTAGCCTTGTCTTCTATTAACTTTTATGATGTTCTGTTTCACTACTTCCAAGGATGTTTAAGGGTCACTATTTTCTGCCATAAATGTTTCATCTGTAGAATGGAGTTCGGGGACTAATGCTAGATACGTATGATTTTGATGGAGATGTGTGGTTATGTCATTCATTTGGAGGCCACTGCCATGACATCACAGCTTTTGTATGTAAAATTCATCTTCCCAGTAGTGTTTTTTTTTTGGCCTAGGATTTTCCTAACTCTTTCCTCTACAAAAATACAAACATTTATGATTAACACTAATTCAGCTACACAAAGATCCTAACTTTGTATTCTACAAGTAGGAACCAGCTATAGATACACTTAAGGAAGTTGCAGCTTTTCTATCTGCCAACCCAGAGGAAATTGTCACACTCATACTGGAGGATTATGTTAAAACACCCAAAGGATTGACAAGAGTCTTCACGGAAGCTGGTTTGATGAAGTTTTGGTTTCCTGTGACGAGAATGCCAAAGAAAGGAGGAGACTGGCCTCTTGTGAGAGATATGGTTGCTAAAAATCAAAGGTTACTTGTGTTCACTTCAATAAAGTCTAAAGAACAAAGTGAAGGCATTGCATACCAGTGGAATTACATGGTTGAAAATCAGTGTAAGATATCACCAACCATTAAATCTTTCGTGTTCTTCATGCAGAGTACATTTTTATTCCATTTTGGTGTGATCTTAATTTCCGCAGATGGAGATGGAGGAAGAAAAGCAGGAAGGTGTCCAAATAGAAAAGAATCTTCTCCTCTTGATGACATGAGCAAGTCCTTAGTGTTGATAAACTATTTTCGCACTATTCCACTTAAGCCAATCACATGTAAAGATAACTCTGGAGGTCTTGTTGACAAGCTAAAAACCTGTCACGGTGCTGCTGGCAACAGGTGGGCTAATTATGTTGCCGTTGACTATTACAAGGTAGAACTTTGGCACATTTTCTCTTTTGGTACTAATTTTGTTGCTGAAGCATAAACTTTTGACTCATTCGTGCTAATATTAGCTATGATATGAGGATCATTGTGCAGAGAAGTGAAGGAGGAGGATCCTTTAAAGCTGTGGATAAACTCAATGGGAAGCTCTTGTGTGGTTGTGATGATGTCCATGCCTGTGTGGTGAGGAAATTTTCACACTTTCTTTCTTGAACACAAAGTTAGTAAATAACTCCACGACATTTGATTTTGATTCTTTTTCATTTTCAGCCAGGATCTACTTCACAAGCTTGCTCAGCCCAGAAAACATAGCAAGTAGCAACGAGCTTCTTGCAATGTTTGAGTCTCTTTTATGTGTAATTAATTGCCTTCATTACCACGCTTCCTGGTTATCGTACAAGTACTATTGTATGCCAGTGCTACCGGATTATGAGTTTGATTACCAAAATCTGTTAAACGTGCTTCGGTGTGCTTTGGTATTGTCATTATCTGTATTGATAAAGAGAAATAAAACAAAGTAGACAACGGTGCAGTATGTCCCATGCATTTAATTTTCTTACTTTTAAGAGTGTTTAGGCATGTTATGCAGAACTTATCGTTTGGCACAAGTTTATGCTTTTAAATGTAATATATATGGCATTTAAGAATGCTTGTCTTAGACACGTTTTTTATCATAGTTTTAACTTTTATAACTCCAGACATGTCGTTTTTCATTTGCTTGTGTTGATCAACGGTGTTTTAGTAAACACTTCTTTTAAACGCTACATTTAGTATACGATGTTTTCCTAAATTATCTTTGATATTCAAAATGAAACATTGATATCCGAAAGGATGAAAGTATGAAATGTTGGGTGTCCTCTTCTTCCAAAATTCATATGGAATTTTGTATAAGATAGACCTTATATAAATTCTATTATGAAGATAGCAAGTTATATTCTTGCGATATTAAAATCATTTAATATAGATCTGGCTATTTCAGGTAAAGATATATTTTTTCTCTTAACAACCCCATTTGTTGTGGTGTTCTTGGAATTGAGAAGTTGTGATTAATGCCAGAGTTTTCACAAAATTTTTTAAAAAATGTTCATTTTCAAACTTTCTCCATTGATTAAAACAATCTTATAACCTTTTTCATTTTCTATCTTCTTATAGAAGGAATCAAATACTTCATCTTATGGAGTAAGAACAAAACTCATGTCCAGCAAATGCTTCATCCTTGTTAGTACGTATTATTATTCTATTATTTTTATTATATATTTATATAAAGTTTTATTATTTTATATTAATATATATTCATATTTATTAATTCATTAATATATATTAAAATATTTGTTTATATATTTTTTAAAAATTAATTTCTTGGAAATCGTGACATTAGTATCTTCATTTAATTAATTTCAATTCCGAGAATGTTAAATGTATTTAAATTATGAGAATGTTAAATGTATTTAAATTTGAATTAAATTAAATTAAATGTATTTTAATTACGAGATTGAAAAATCTCTTATAATTCTATGTTTTACATCATTGTACATTTCATTTCGTAAGCCCTTGAAATATTTTGTCCTCCTATTTGATCCTTATAAATGGAGTTACCCTCAATGATATATGCAAGACATACAAGAGGAGATATTTATATCATCCATCTTTCTTTCATATTTTTCATATATTTTTGTTTACAATTATCTTCTTCCTTTTCAAACTTTTAATTTCACACAATATTTATTCTAACCTACAAAATTGTTTACTTTGTCAGTTTTAAATTATGTCTCATTAGTTATAAATGTATTATAAAAATATTTTTTTTTAAGTTTTTAATACTACATATAAGTCAGTTTATGTATTTTAAGAAATTCTGTTACATCTAATAGATGTGATTTTAAAAGCATTATTAGGTGACTTTATCTAATATTTATGTTTCATTCTATTATTTCCCTAAAAAAATAACATTTTTCATTATATTTTTTGGTTATTGTTGAATATAGTGAAGACTTAATTTTTGCTTTCGTCTTCGTCAAAGAACTTCCAGAGAAATGGTTTTTTGTAGATGCCAGAGGTAGTAAAACTGTGGTCATCTACAACAGAGATGTGAACCACCCTCGGATTATCGAAGGTTGGTTAGTCCTATATAACAGAACAGGAAAACATTTTATGTTTAGGTACGTCGACAATGTTATTTCCAAATAACAGTTGTACTAGGTGAATGTACGAACTTAAATTTGGAAAAGTTCCACATTGCAGTTGCTCGGCAAAACACCATTTCTGTTTTCAAACTTATCCTCATTTATTCTCAATGCAGAGGAAGCCACTTGATAAGATTTTATTTTTCTGACTTCCTAACTTATAATTTTAAAAACAACTTCATTTCGTTTTGATTTGTCTACTTCTTTATGTTAATTTTCTCATGACCTTCTAACTAACTTTGCGAATCTCAAATGGAGGTTCAAATATCTCCAACTCAATGGTATGAAATTCAAAGTTAAATGCAATATTCTCATTACGAATTCTTCGATGAGGTCTACCAAGAATTGATTTGGTTGGAAACGACTGCGTATAAACTGAAGGAAGGGGATGTCATTGTGTTTCATGCTGAGAACTTATTCAAGGATGCTTGTATTTGTTGGAAGAATACCATTCAACACCTCAAGGAGGACACTCAGGGTATTACAGAACATATCGAAGGATGGTAGCGAATTTGCATTGGATAGGCATGAAAAGAACAGTCCAAGAGTATGTGTGTTCTTGTGACACGTGCCAATGCCAAAAATATCTTGCCGCATCTCCAGTAGGGCTTTTGCAGCCACTACCTATTCCAGAGAAAGTATGTGATGACATCACAATAGATTTCATCTCGGGACTGCCATGATCTAAAGGGTACGAAGCTATATTTGTCATAGTAGACAGACTTTCTACTGAGGTGTTTGTGAAGGAGATTGTAAGGTTACATGGTGTTCTTCTCTCAATTTTCAGTGATAGAGACCCTATTTTCAGATTGCAAGGCACTACTCTCAGCATGAGTTCGGCTTACCATGATGATCAATCAGAAAGCAATTTTGACATAGGAGATTGGGTGTTTTTGAAACTGAGACCTCACAGGCAGAAATCTGTTCTTTCTAGAATTAATGCCAAGCTTTCTGCAAGATACTATGGAGCTATTGAAATCATCAGTCGCATAGGAACTGAGGCTTACCGCTTGAAATTACCATAGACAACTCGGATTCATCCGTGTTTTATGTGTCCTTGCTAAAAAAAGCAGTAGGAAACTACAAGGTGCAGTCTGAATTACCTACAGGCTTGGGTGGGGATGGTGTTGATACATGGGTTCCAATTACAGTTTTGGCTTCTCGAGTGGTGGTAAAACATGGTGAACGAGTCAAACAGTGGTTGAAACAGTGGGTTGCAAAACCAAACGAAGAAACAACTTGGGGAGATGTAGTGGTCATACGGAGCCAATTTCCTGACTTGAATCTTGAGGACAAGATTGCTATTAATGGAAGGGGTAATGATGGAGATCAAGAAGGAAGTTTTGGGCCGGAAGAAAGGATAGTCCAAGAGGCAACCACAAAGCCCAAAGAGTGGATTGTCTACAAAAGAAAAGGGAAAAGATCAGACATAGGAAAAGAGAATATTGAGCTGGCAAAATTAGTTATAGAGAGTAGAATACCATTATTTAAGTAGTATGAGAAGATGAGGAGGGGGTTTTCGTTGACATTGTTATGGAGGGACTGAGTAGCTTTTATGCTTCTCTGTAAGGAGCTGCGCTCTGGGGTATTATTTACCCTTTCTAGTGCATTTTGTTTCAATTTTTCAGTGATAAATAATACATCCTCCATTTCTACTCCATTTTTGCATTATTTTTTTATTTCCATTTTACTTTGTTGTTATGGTCTGCATCAGAAACTTTATCAACTCTCCCAAGACATATTTTTAATAAATCAGAGAATACAAACTCTATGTTTCTTCTCCAACATAAATTCAACTACCTTAATGCAAGGGATATACGTGTTTATAAACGCCAAATGATAAGAAGCAAGGGAAATAACACTATGCATTCTAATAAGCATAAGGGTCAAAGATAGCAGCATCTGGACTTTTAAGGCCGAATGCTTATAACCGTTTTCAATCCCTAAAACACAATTATGGTCATCGTTAGGCCTTTGAAACCACGAGTTTGCTGTTTCCTCTCTCAACGATGAATTTTATCTAATTTGTACATACTGTCAGTGTAAACAAAATTTATACGCCAATCAATATATAATCTTCCTAAGTATGATTCTAAAGATAGTTAATTGTAAAAATCAACTCACTTATCATGCAAGGCAGTGAGTGAATGAATAACGGTGTAAAAACTCTTTACACTCAGTGCATACACTATTTATTTACTCTTTCTAATCGAGTGGAAATTATCAGATCTTTTGCAAATTCTTGCATCTGTACCTATAAAAGATACAACCAGAGAACTTCTACAACATCTCGGGTTATTGTTCATGCCTCATATCGGAAGTTCACACACTGAATTGCTAAGTTATGGCTTAGAGGTTTGAAGAAAACAATCAAACACTGCATAATTGACAACCTAACAATATTTTTTCATTCATTGATGAGCATAATACCGAAAATGTTCATCTGACACAGTAAAAATAAAAAGAGCAAATGAAAACAAGTATATCATGTAAGTTATGAATTTGCTAAAAGAGGGAGTGAAATCACATTATATCAAAGGACAACAACACAATAACCAAACTCGTCTCAACAGGTTGCCACTCAAACTCTCTCACGACATAATTGCGCAAAATTGCAGATTAAGCAAACACAAAAGTTCTCAACTTTCAAAAATCTAAGTTGGGTCTTAAAAAGATAAGCATGTGGAAGACCTACTTCTTAGAAGGCTTCCCTTTCTTTTTAGAACCTTTCCCCTTTGTGTTATCCATCGAAGAATCCATGTTATTGTCCTTCACATTAATGGCACCCTGGCTGAACTCCGGAGACAGTATCTTAGCAATCTCAGGAAAACCAACAGAGTTTCTTCCACGCAACAAATTTTGCAAATTCTGCTCCCAAATCTTGTCCTTCTTAATACCAGGACTCTGCACACCAAACATATCATATCAATAATACCCTAAATTTAACCTTACGAACTAGGAAGCACGGTTATCTAATCAAATGTAAAATAAGATTGGGAGTGAAGAGTGAGGTAAGGTGAGAGAACCCGGAAATTGTAGAGTTTGATAAACTTCGAGATAATGAGGGCAATTTCGGAACGAGAGTGCCTAGGGATGCCAAGGAAGGTGCAGAGTTCACTGGAAGATTTGCGGATTTTGGTGTTGCCTGTGCCTGTGATTTCTGCCACCGCTTTCGCCACCGTGGACATGCTCCTCCGACCCAACGAACCCATTTTCGCGACGTGCTACGGTGGCTACCACTGCGTTCTTCTACAAATCAACCCCGTTAATGAATACCGTCAAAAACAAAGAAAGCACACAGAGAGTTTTGTTAAGAGGACTATTTAATTGAATTTTAATAGTTTTTTAGATAAAGCATCATATAAATTTTAAAAGATTTGTCATAATATAATTCTTTTTGAAAAAATTATGATTACCATTTGCGTAATTTAAATTTAAAAGAATTCATAAAATAATAAATCATAAAATTCGAAAAAAAAAATTATAGATTTATAAAAAATTTATGAATTTAAAAAAAAATCAGAAATATTTCAATTCTTTTTTATTTTTACAATAGAAACTATTTTTAGAAAAGACCTTTACGTCACCCTTTAGACATCTGATTCTCGAATATCAACCATAAAAAAATGACCGGTGGCATTTTTCGTTAATAAAACAATTATTTAGACATTGACTATGAGGAGGCCCGACTTCTAAAGCCATTTAGACAATTGTTGTGAGGAACCGACGTCTATAGACGTCTGTTATGACGGGAACCACCTTCTTTATACTGAGCTCAAAAATTTAAAAAATATTTTTTGACTCCATTTAGACGTCTGATCCCGCCACTCCGACTTCTAAAGCACTTTAGACATCTGTTGTGGGAGGAACCAACGTCGACTTCTAAAGCACTTTAGACGTTTGTTATTAGGGGGAACCGACGTCTATAGACATCTGTTATGGCGGGAACCGACTTTTAAATACTCAGCCTAGAAATTTAAAAAGTCACTTTTTGACTCCATTTAGACGTTTGATCTCGCCACTCCGACTTCTAAAGCCATTTAGACGTTTGTTGTGGGGGGAATCAACGTCTAAACACTCAACCCAGAAATTTAAAAATTCACTTATTGACTCCATTTAGACGTCTGATCCCACCACTCCAACTTATATAGCCTTTTAGACGTCTGTTGTGGGGAGAATTGACGTCTAAAGAATCCACCCAAAAATTTTAAAATTCACTTTTTGACTCCATTTAGATGTCTGATCCCACCACTCCGACTTCTAAAGCCTTTTAAATGTCTATTATGGGGGAAACGACGTCTGTAGACGTCTGTTATGGGGGAACCGACTTCTAAATGTCTGCATTAAAACACTGTGAATGCGAGGCAGCAATTACGCGCACTCATTGTTCATCATCGTCCTTGCATTTTCTCTCCACTGGCTACGTTTTTTAGGTTCGTTTTCTCACTTTTGCACGGTTTAAAATTAATTTTACTCCATTTACATTACATCTTTGATGAATTGTCTTTCATTTGAACCGATAAAAATACGCGTTCGTTGAGTTTTTGTACAGTTTTGCTCGTGTCCTTGGGCGGCGTTCTTGGGCGGTGTTCTTGGGCGACGATTTCTTGCGTTGTGCAGTCCTCCAATTCCCTCCACTACATTATTAAAACCATCCAATACAAAAAAAAAAAAAACATATAATCCATTCTCTTCAACTAAAATACAAAGTTGTAAACTCAAATCATCATGAGCCAAGAGCAATTCGAGAGGCCTCAAGCGGAAAAAGATCCTATCAAATACAGTGACATTTTAGACATCTGACCTATAAAGTCCGACGTCTATATAGACGTCTGACCTATATAGTCCGACGTTTATATAGACGTCTGACCTATAAGGTCCGACGTCCCATTAACATCACCCACAAAGACGTCGGTTGAGGATGTAACGTTAAGAGCCCAAAATAACATACGTATAAAACACTTTCTGCACTAATGATATATAAGTATAAATAATATATATATATATATATATATATATATATATATATATATATTATTTATTCATAGTCATCCAGCATACATAAATACTCGACCAATACATTTTAGTCTGTTACTAAAAATATGTATAGCATTTCTTTTTTCAAATTTACTTTGCTTACATTTTTGTTTTGTTTAATTTATCTATATTTGAGATTCTTTATTTCAATGTAATATTTGTTTTTCATTTTTATCTTTTAAATAACTATTTTTATAAATTAAAACAATTAATTTATCAATTTTACCTTTTATATGATATTTTTTAAAACCATTAATTTATCAATTTTACCTTATATATCAATTTTTTAAAGTTGATATTTTTATTTGATATTTTTTAAAATTTATTATTTTTTAAATTTAAATAATTAATTATAATAAAATTATAAAAATTATTTATATTTACTTTTATAATTTAATAATAATAATTTTATTATAAAAAAGTAAACACACAAATGTGTTTTTACTAATTTTTTACAAAAGAAACTATTAGAATGACTTGTAAAATATTTCACATATTATTTTTCAAAAGTGATTTAATTAAAATATATGAGAAGTAATTTCCCAACAAAGTATATATTTAAGAACCCCGAAAGTCGAGAATAAGTATTTTTTTAATCTCATAAACGTATTCTTTTATTTAATAAAATATTTGAAGAATAAGAGACATCAATACTCATGTTTTTCAATAACATTGTGCTAGTTTTTTATTTTGTAAAGTTTTGTTAACACGAATACCAAATTCGTAAAAACAACTATATTGACAAAATATTGTTCTAAAAGTGTTATTTGAATGCTGATGAAATAGATTTAGTCGGTAGGAACAAGTATATGAGAATAGGAAGAAAATGTAAAGAGAAATAAGTAGAAATTTGAAGAGAAGGACCTAAGAGAAAAGAGAGAGAAATCTCATAATATTTTATACATTTTTTAATAAATATATCATTAGTTCTTAACTTTGAAAAGTTGAAATCTGATTTAATCCAAATTATTTCAGAGAATAATTGTTATGAGTACGGAAACAACTTTACATCTCTTATTTGAATGCTCACAAACAAAATATCTTGAGTGAGAAATTATGACCAAACCCTTGATCAATTATGCTAGCACTACATCTTAACTTTAGAAAAAATTTGTCATGTTTTCCCAGTGTCAGTTATGACAGTTTAGTATATAAGTGTAGTTTTCTATATATTTTGTACACACAGAATAGTAATTAAAAATTCAATTCTCTAACTAAATTGTTCTATGGAATACGGGAGCAACACACCAGAATATATTGTTCCTTAATCCACTAGTAGTAGTCCTAGACTCTTGATTAAATTGAAATGGATAATGCATTATAAATCAGTGGAAGAGGTGCCCTCATTTCACTTTGTTGTGGATAACTCAAGCAAATTCAATGCAGAACAGTCTACCACAGAACAATAATATTATAACAGAGAGATTTTCACTGAATCTTTTCCTTCAACCGATTTCAACAATATATGTTCCAAGCTGAGAATGTTAAATTTGTATTTCCAGCCATAAAAGTCCATAAAATCTATTATAATATTTAGGTTGTCGATTAAGGCTAATCTTTCCTTATCAGAAGGAAAAGACTACTTTATGCAGAGAGCGTAGCAACAAGCTTCTTGAACCTGTTGAGTCTTTTAAATTTTACTGCTTGCTTTTGTCCCATGCTTCCTGGTTACAATATCATCATACAAAACTATTTTATGCAGACACAGAATTACCATTATGTTTGATTCGCGTTTCACAACTACAAACTCGTAAGGTATACGTGCAGGTGAAATTAAGATACTTGGAGGATAACAAAAATGTTGAAATTGACATAAATCATCGGAGAGAAAAATTGTTACAATAATCAAACACGTAGTCTTGAAATCGGTTTACTTTGCAACCTGTCTTCATTCACAAGAGAGATAGAAGCAACTTGATTCCTGTACAGAGACATGAAACATCAGAAATATGAAACTAAACACATGAATTTTGAGCTTTAGCAGTAGTAGTAGGTGTTCTCATCTACTTGATCGATTCCCTCAACGTGGCTTTGGGTCAACAATTTCAGAGAAAACAGTCCCAGACACTAATCTATCACTCTCTTTATAGCTGCTACTAAGCTCTTCGCTGCTGGTACTCACACTCACCACACTTCCACTACTCTTGTTAAAATCCGAAACCTGACCCACACTCGTTCCACTACTGAACAAATCTTCCATACCTTCCTCCCTTCTTTCATTATCCCCTTCACCACCAATCACGTTAGCATTATCGCGCTGTTCCGCACTCTCTTGTAACTGCAACGCAAACTCCAGCATCCAAACGACGTCGTTCATCGACGGCCTCTGCGTTCCATCGTCCAACAAACAACTCACCCCAATCTCGCAGAACTTCCTCAAGCACTCTGGTGCGATCCTCCCCTTCAATGTCGGGTCAACAATCTGCGCAATTGTCCCATTTTGGTAACAGTGTCTCGCCCAATCAGCCAGTGACACCTGTTTTTTCTCCGCCGTGCGGATCAGAGGCGGACGAGCGCAGAGTAATTCAAATAAAACGACGCCGAAAGAGTACACGTCAGACTTTTCCGTCAATTGCTGTCGTTTGTAATACTCTGGGTCTAAATACCCTATGCTCCCCTTCACTACAGTGCTCACATGGGCCTTTGACATGCCCGTGGGTCCAATTCGAGAAAGCCCGAAGTCCGAAACCTTGGCTACCCACTTATCATCCAACAAGATGTTCGTGGTTTTCACGTCGCGGTGGATGATCGTGTGCTTCGCGCCAGTGTGGAGATAGTGCAGCCCACGCGCGGCGCCGATGCAGATCTTCAGGCGCTCCTTCCACGGGATAGCGGGGTTGTCCGTGTTGTAGAGATGGTCGCGTAGGGTGCCACGTGCCATGAAGTCGTAGATGAGGATCATCTCGTTCATTTCGTTGCAGTATCCGATTAGGGACACGAGATGAAGATGGCGGAGCTGCGAGAGCATCTCGATCTCGTTCATGAACTCGTGCGCACCCTGCTGTGAACCCGGTTTGAGTCGCTTGATGGCCACTGGGGTGGAACCCCCATCGATGTAGCCCTTATACACATGGCCAAATCCCCCGGCGCCGACGATGAAAACGTCGTCGAAGTTATTGGTGGCGGCTCTGATCTCCGTCAGGGAGAAGTGGCGGCAGAGATCGGACGGTAGAGAGGAGTTCGTAGTGGTTGACTTGGTCGTTGTAAAGGAGAGTGGACCCCATTTGGAAGTCGCAGAAGACTTTGACTTGTTGTAATCTTTTGGCTTTGTGGTTCTCTTGCGTCTGAAAAACACGACAAGGAAAACTATTAGCGAGATCAAAACGATTCCTGACACCACCCCTGCTATGGCGCCAATAATCGTCGTTGAGCTTCCGCTTCTGGTCTTTCCGTTTTGACCGGGAATGTTGGTCTGCGGAGTCTGAACCGGGTCCGGGTTGGGTCCGGCTAGGTTGTTTGAGCCAGCTTCACTGATTTTGAAGATCTCGAGACCGTTCAGGAAGGCGTCACTGTATTTCGTATCCACACCGCTTTCGTAAGGGTGCATTTGAAGGGAGAGATTAAACTTTTTCTGAGCACCATTCTCAGGAATAAAAACGGCGTAGTTTCTATGCACAGCTAGACCCTTTTGTTGATTACTCCATTTCATTACATCTGCACGATCATCAGCCACCTGACTCGTTATGTAAATATGAAATTTTCTGTCACCAATTTTATTAATATTGGGATCAAGCTCGCAAAAGTGGAGCCTGAGAACGTAAGTGAAGCCATAATCAACGGGGAACTCCCAAGTGAGGTTGCTCATTTTGTTCAGAGTGGCGTTTGTGCCCATGTTACGCGCTGTTCTGAACAGTTCCTTTGGTGCCAAGTAATCGGGATTCACGGTTATGTCCATTTTCCCATCCACGTCAGCTGGTAGATCATCATTCTTTGGATTGCGTTTGATAAAGTAAGGTTCTTCGGCAGCCCAATCCCTGAACAAACCGCTGTCGTTATATGGCGAGATTTCTTGTCCCCCGGCTTTGATTCTATACTCAGTCTGAAGAGCAAAGCTGGTTCCAACACTGTACAGGGTGCTAGTTCCGACGGTCGTGAAGCCCGTGTCATTTGCTGGTGTGTAATATAAATCGGTTGGCATGGAAAGTACCTCGATTCCATTGATGAAAGCGTAAGAGTTTGGATGCGAGGGGATGAAGGTGAGGATAAGCCTCTCACCGTCGTTGACGTTGACCACGTATTCCCTGAAGATAGTGTCCGTGGCTTGAGCATCGGCGTTAAGAGAGGCGTTGAAATCGTTGAGGAGAATAAAATGGTTGGATTGAACGGAGAAGGAAGCGTGGTTGCGGGGAAAGGAAGGGTAGTCAGCAGGGTAGAAGAAGAGGCGAAGGAATTTGGTGCCTGGGGAGACAGGGAAGGAGTAATTGAATTGGGAACGGGACAAGCGTGCAGTAGAGAAGGGGACTTGATTGGTTGAAGGAGACTGTGTTGACGCCTTGTCTGAAACGGTAGTATCTTGGGAAGATAAGTACTTTGTGTCTGTGTCACCGGTCCAGGTTCTTTGACCATCGGAGGAGTTCCCGGTGGTGCCGCAATTGATGGTGAAAACTTCCTCTGAGATGTAGGCTTGGAGGCGTGTGGAGAAGTGTAGTAGGAGGAGGAAGAAGAGTTTTAAGAAGGTGAAAGTGAAGATGGTCATGATTTGCAGTGAGAAGAGAAAAAAGAACAAAGTCACTGAAACTATGAGGACTTAGTACTTATTATCTTGATTAATGGCTCGGGGTAGTTGCTAGGAAGCACGGGAGATAGTGTTGCTAGTGGAAGACGATTGCGACGACTCCTGTGTGGCGAAATATGATTCTTGCTTTGGTTGCAGTTATCTCTTTTTGACCACTTCAACTTTGACACTCAAATTTCCACGGTTTTGTTATACAAGATTACAACCTTACTTGAAAGAAAGGGAAAACAAAAACAAAGATTAGAGTACGATAATTTCAGCTTTGTCTTGTCTATGCAATTAGCAAGCTTTTGTTCACATGCTTAAAGAATAATCCCTTTCTTTCTAGAATTTCTTTTGGATTTTTGCTAATCAGTTTCATTAGAAAATTAAAATATTGAAAATTATCATAAGGAAAATTTTAAAAAACATGAAAGACGCGTTTCTAGGCATCTTAAAAAATTCCTTTAACAGAAATTAAAGATGAATTACTCCAACTTCAAAGATGTATTAGTCAAATTATCTAAATTTTTCTATTTTTATAATTTTCTATTCATATAAAATATTGTTTAAAAGAACGGTAACATGTTACGTTCCTT
The DNA here is from genome assembly GCF_000741045.1 of Vigna radiata var. radiata. Taxonomy (NCBI): domain Eukaryota; kingdom Viridiplantae; phylum Streptophyta; class Magnoliopsida; order Fabales; family Fabaceae; genus Vigna; species Vigna radiata. Next base: position 11,396,980 of record NC_028351.1, read on the forward strand.
TCATGCAGATGTTTTTTTACATCACTCATAATGCATGCAGATGTGATTCATAATCATTCTAAACAATAGCGCAATTTGTCCATGTTGATTAATTATGTCCTGTTATTTCTGTCATAAAGATTATATTAGGTTGATGGTAAGTGATACTTTTTAAGAAAAATTTATCATTAATACTATGAGATATTATTTTTAGATTAGAAATAATAGTATATGACATCATTGTTTTGTCATCTAATATTACTTATCTTGTGATGCCTAAGTGAAGGGTGGATATCATTTGGACAGTGTTGTACTCTAGTGATAGTGGCACTAATAAAAAACATCACAATAATTGAATGTTCTATTCAAATATGGACTTTTCCATTTGTTGTTCTTCACAAGACTCCATGGTGGAATCCATTTTCTTCCTCATGTCACTTCAAGATTTCTAAAATCATAGTTTTTCACAAAATTTTATTCCAGATATGAATTTTTCTAAGCATAACAAGCATGTCAAAGAAGTAACCATGATTAAATAACCTATTAAAAGGGACACTAATTGCTGAATTTGACCATTGAAAATACATGACAAGTACTTATACAATATATATATATATATATATATATATATATATATATATATATATATATATATATATATATATATATATTAAAATGGATAGATTTGGAATAAGTTATAAAATAAAAGGAAATTAGGTTCTAAAACACGGTTTTGTTTTTGTTATTTATTTTATTTGATTACTTATTCGGTTTCTTGTTTGAATTTTACTTTTTATTGGAATATTTAAAAATTATTCATTTTTATTTCTACATATGTTATTTGAAATTTGTTTTAGTTTTCAATATATATAGTTTTAATATTTAAAGTCAGAGAATTAAGAAAATTTAAAATGCAATGTACAGGGACTAAAAGAAATGCTTTTTAAATGTAAGAACTAAAAAGATGAAAAAATTTCAACTATAACAACCAAATGACATTTAACCTTTTTTTCAAGTAATTTAACATTATTATATATTTATTTCATTTTTTTTAACTTATGAAAATAATGAAATATATTTTTATAGCAAACAGAACTATTTTCTGAATGAGAATCAGATTTTTATGCAGTGGACTAATTTAACTTTCGCACACAATTTATGGATGATGTTTCACTTTTATAAAGTTAATTAAAAAAGAAAATAATATATAATTCAATTTAAAAAAATCACTTTTACAAATAGTTTAAGAACGAAAAATATATTTAATTTTAGTGAAATTACATCATCTCAAAAATTGATTAAAAAAAATATTTTTTCTTTATAAATAAATTTTATCAAGTAAAGATCGAGTTTAAATAATATTAACCTGAATTGACTTAAATAGGAACAAAATTGCTTTTTTATTCAAAAAAAAGAATAATTAAAACTTTAAACGTCCAATTCGATTGAAAAAGGGCTCGAATAAGTTAAAAATCCATAGCCTGTGGTACTAAACATTGTTTATTTTAGAGCTGTCAAAATGGGTAACCCGGCTCGACCCGGCCCGGCTCACCACGGGTTGGTCACTTAGTGAACCAACCCAACCCGGCTCATTTATTAGCGAGCCAGAAAAACTTGAACCCGGCCCGACCCACCACGGGTTGGTGGGTAAACGGGTTGGCTCACTAGCCCATTTAATTACATTTTTTTTTAAATAAAAAAAATACAAACTTTCTGTAATTTAAATTTAAACAATTTTCACTCCCAAAAAATTATGTTAAAGAAAATTCAAAATAATAATAAAANGTACAATATAATCCAAATGTCATTCAAAAACAAACACAAAAAACATACAAATAAGTTTCTTATATTCATCATTTTTTGTTCTTGTTGTAACCCTTGACCCTTGTTCTTGTTGTCTCCAAATTCACTAATAAAGATTTTCCTAATATCAGAACAATTCCGACAATTAATAAAAAAATATTAGTCAAAAAAACGAGAACCAGTACTCAACAACATCAACAAAAAATTAATATTTTAATCTGTAACATAATTTCCCAATTCAAAGATATCAAAAAGAGCTTGNTCAAATAATGTATACTCAAATTATTTAAATAAAATGAACAAAATCTGATACAAGCATGTCAGAACATGAAAAAATCATTCCATGTCTTCAAATCCCCTAGAACAAAAAACAAATTCACAAACCCCTATGTTTGTCATTATAGGATTTTTGAAAAAAAACAAGAAAGAGAAGTGAGAAAACAAAAATGTGGAGAAAAGAGAAAAAAAAAAAGGAAGGGTGTTTTACCTTCTCCTTGAAGAATTTTAGTGAAGTGAGGGTGAGAGCACCGTCAAGTACCGTGAAAGTGATTTGTGAGAGCAGATGTTACTTTTTTTGTATACACAGTGAGTGAAAAAAATATTTTATTTTTTGGGATTTCATGAATAAAATAATAAATTAAAAAAATAAAATTAGGTAGGTGGGTTGGTGGGCCAACCCGGCTCACCACGGGTTCAACCCGCATGAGCCGGGTCTAAATGAGCCGGGTTGAAATCTGACCCGCATATAAGTGGGTTGTATTTTTCAAACCCAACCCGGCCCGAACCCGTGACGGGCCGGATTGGCTCGCGGGTTGTGACCCATTTTGACGGCTCTAGTTTATTTCTTCAAATCTGACTTTTTGTTAGCTTATCAAGTTTAATTTTATTTATATCTATACTGCGTATTTTCTTCAAAGCTGAATTTAGTTATTTTCTAAATTATATATATATATATATAAATATATAAATATATATATATATATATATATATATATATATATATAAATATATA
>NC_028351.1:11399838-11481696 GCF_000741045.1 Vigna radiata var. radiata
ATATATATATATATATATATATATATATATATATATATATATATATATATATATATATATATATATATATATATATATATATCACTTTCGGAGTTCTTATCAGTACATCATGCATACATGGTACAGGAATCATTTATTAAGTAAGTGACAAATGCTATGATATATATAAAAAAAAAAACAGAAGAGGTTATTATACCTTACGGTGTTATATATCTTCCAATCAACCACATCAAATATTAGAGTCAATAATAAAAAAAAAAACTTAATATCGTTTTTGTTCTTAGTTTGAGGGTTCTGTTCAAAATAATCTTACTTTTTTTTAAATGTAATAATTGATCTTAATTTTTCAAAAAACACTTCAAGTTAATCCTTTTTTGTTACGACGTCAAATGTTTAACGATGCTGCTGCTATCTGGATAAAACATACTGAGTTCTCTCATACGTGGCACAGCAGGATAATATAACGTGTAAATTTTGAATTTAAAAAAAAAAATTCTTAACACATCAGCTTTATCTTCCACCTTTGCTAACCGTGAATTTAGGGTTTTTTCCCTCATGACACTAGAGGCCTACGGCTGTCGTCTCCTTCTTCCTCTCCTTCCCCCTTTTCCTCTCCCTCTCCTCCCCCACAAAACCCACCAGCTTTCCAAGCACTCTCTCGGAAACTAGCAAATGGGCATTCGTCGATTGTCATCTCCGTCCAATTGAGTGTTCGAATGTGCTCCGATTCGGCAGAAAACCTTGTATGAAAATAAAAATTTGAATTAACGAATGACATCCAATAATCCTTTGGATATCATGGACGATGAGGTATGAAAATGGAAAAATAGCTTTCTTGCAATGTGCAAACTCCAACCGAGTCTCACTCTTTCGATTGTAAATGTATGCAATTTTAGGAATTTGATTGGGAAGTAGCTGCTAGAGAAATCGACGTTGTTTGCGAGATGACGAGTGACGCACAAGGAAAGGGAAAAGTAGCAAACGAGTCTCAAGAAGGAATCCCCAACACCACAGGTCGAAGAAGATGATGAAAACCCTACCTTTGTCCATCACATAGATGCGGATGCAGCCAAAACTTGGATATATCCGGGTATGACTGTTGATTCCCTACATTTTCTTTCACACTTGAAGAGTTTTAATTAATCACCTTTTGGAATTTGCATTGCAGTTAATGTTCCTCTCCGTGACTATCAATTTGATATTACCCAGTCCGCACTTTTCTCCAACACATTGGTGGCCTTGCCAACTGGACTTGGCAAAACACTCATTGCTGCAGTTGTCATGTATAACTACTTCAGATGGTTTCCTCAAGGTAATTTCTTGTGCTGCCTTATCTTATGTATCCACAAGTCTTACACTTTCAATGCCAAAGACCCATTTATCTTGTGCTTCGATGGCATTCACGGTTAATGAAGGTGGAAAATGGCTGATGTGTCAAGAATTTTTTTTTTTTAAATTCAAAATTCACATGTTATGTTACCCTGTAGTGCCACGTATGAGACAACTCAGTATCTTTTGTCCAAGGTGGTAGCTGTACCGTTAAATTTTTGACGCCGTTAGCAAAAAGGATTAACTTGACCCGTTTTTTCAAAAGTTGGGATCATTTGTTACCTTTTAAAAAGGTAGGACAATTTTGAACACAACCCCCCAAACTAGGGACCAAAAGCGGTATTAAGCCTAAAAAAATAAACAAAAAGATAATATGTTTGTTATAACTTGGAAAATAAAGCAACAAAATCAAACATGAAAATGATATAATCGGAGACAACGAATTATATTATTTAATAGATTTGGAATTTATTTAGTTAGATTTGAAAACTCAAATATTTGATGATATCTTTCGAGCTAATATGAGAAAGATCGAGTTATGTAAGTATTCGTCGAGCTCCATCAACAACATTTGATCTCTTCATAGATAAAGACCGAGTTCCACCAACAACATTCAAGCAACTCTCATATGAAGATCAAGCTTCACAAACAACATTTGAGTTCTTCCTAAATAAAGACCGAGCTCCACCAATAATAATCGAGCTGGTTCAAGCGTAGGAAGTAAAGTATGAGTTCATGATAAATAACCCAACACTTAACAACTCACTAACCCAGCCTGACTGCAACCCCACATGTTTACGGCTCGACATTGGCACATTAGACTGTGTCGCAATTAGAATTGCGAGGGAAACAAAGAAAAAGATAGATTTAGAGAGAAGAGATTTGGAGTTGTCATCATAGTTTATTTTGGAAAATTACGAAAAATCATAAAGAAATACATTATCTGCAAAAAAAAAAAAAAACATATTCTAGGTTCGGAGGTCTGTTCATAGGAAAGGTATTAACACCTTATCGCGCCTGTTTGAAGACAGTACCTTAATTAAATACGCAAAGTGAAGGTGATGTAATTTTTAAAATGTTCAATTATCCCCAAAATGGTAGTAAAAAATAACAATATATTTTTTAGTTTTTTTGGACCGACAAGGTTTGAGCTTGCTCCTACGTATTTTCATTCAGAAATAGAAATCAGAGTTGCGTAGTTATTTATGAAACCGTTATGAATGTTTGTTTGAGAAATTGTTTGGAAAATTTGCTTGGAAATGATTATGAATAAATTTGGATTTTTGAAAAGTAAACCTGACAAGGACTAGCCTTACTCCTAACTCTTGATGAAGAATCAAGGATCACTCAGTATTGGCTAAAAGGTTTATTATTTGTTTGAAAATATGAATGTTTTAAGTTTTTAAATATATTTTTTTGGTGTTCTTGAGAAAAAGAAGATAATGAGTAGTAGGCTTGACACGTTCATACAAATACTCATACCTTTAGAATAACATTTAAATATTTTTAATTATTTTTTAAAAAAGGAAGAAAAGTATTAAGCACTATAACAATATGAACGATCATACGAATACTCATATATTTAAAATAACATTTAAATATTTTTCTAATTATTTTAAATGAGAAAGAATTAAAATAAATTTTAATTATTTTTATAATTATTTTAAAAGAGAAAGAATTAAATGATATTTAAACATTTTTAATTATTTTAAAGAAAAAGAAGAGTCTTGAGCAATGTGGAAGATCAGACAAGTACTTACACCATTATCTACTTCTTTACCAAGAATTGAGAGTATTGAGTATTTAGAAGACTTTAGAGTAGTGAGTATCTATACAATCTAATGAGTATTCATACCATTACCATTATTTAATTTTTAGATTGAAAGAATTAGTACTAACTAATGGAATGATCACACCACTGTTATATAATATTTTATTATTTTCATTTTGATTTCATAATTTTTGTTTTGTAATTTTTATTATAAGAGAATAATATTTACATAAATATTTGAAATAACATTATAAAAAATAATTATATTTACATAAGAGTTTAATAGTTTAATATGAAACATCAATAATATCCACCTAAGTACCTAAAATAAAATAAAAACAATATTTGCATACGTATCTTTTTAAGAAAGTCTAAATTAGGAAATAAATTAAAGCTGCATTCAGTTATTAAAAGATATTAAGTGTTAAAAAAAGAAATTAAAACATTTTTTACAATTTTGTAGTTTTACTCCTTTTTTTCATTTTGTATTTTTTTATCTTTTTATTTTATAATTCTTATTATATTTTTATAACAAACGTAATAATATGTATGAAGAAACCTACCCAGAAAACAAAACCAAAAGAAATAAAAATCAAAACAAAATAATAATAAAAGTGCACACTTTAAATGATCTAGTAAACAAAAGGGAAAGCAGAAACATACATAAACAAACACGGGTGCAATTGGTATCCAGAATAAGTTTAAGTAGAAAGAAAATAAAAATCAAAAACAAAAACAAAAAAAAAACAATGAAAAAGAAAAGAACGTTGCTCCCTCTTACATTTTTCCAATTTTTTTTAATTCCAATTCTATCCTTAAGTTAAAACTTTGTTACTTTTATCATTTAGGATTTTTTAATTTATTTGAAATCCTACTTCTATTCATTTACTCATTGCATAGCTGCAGCCCTACCAATCTCACGGACCATCTCTTTCTACATTTCCGTTTTACTTTCTCTCCTTTGTTCTTCCTTTCCTTTCTTTATCCTTTATTTCTTTCTTTTCTTTTTCCTTCGTTTTGGTTTCATATCTTCCATTGTTATTGATCCCTAGTGTGGAGGAGCGTGGTTCCAGTTTCCCTGTGGCTTGTTTTTGTCTCTAGGATGATTTTCTTCACTCGTTTTCTTCACCATTATCTTTTAGCTTTGGTTTGTATGTTAGATGGTTTATTTTAGGGTGTATTATTGTTTATGTACAGTTGTTGGTTGTATTATTTGTCACTTGAATAGAGTATGTGAAAGACAAAACGGAGGTGGAATATCCGTTTGTCCTTCAACGAATATCTGACATCTGTTGACGAATGTGCGATATCCGTTGAAAGCTAAATGGATATCTACATCCGTTTTGACCTTCAGGTTCTATTTTTTTTTTTTAGTATTTTTATTTTTTAGAATTTTTTTAGTGTATATATATATATATATATATATATATATATATATATATATATATATATATATTTTTTTTTTTTTTCTTCTTAATTTTTTTAAATAGTAATATAATTAGAATATATAAAGTTATTTGATATATTTATTTTTTTAACGTTTTAGATTATTAATTCATATTTTATAAATTTTTTATTTTATTTTTTGGTAGTTAAAAAATTAATTATTATTAGTTTAATTATTTTGAATTGTATTTTTTATAGTTAATTAATGATATTTAAAACAATATTTTATTTAATTTTAAAAATGAAACAATTAAATTTTTCTCAAAAATGGCAAGGACATGCGATGCATCTTTTAGTTCTCGATGTGAGAATTCTCGAGGAGAGATTTCGGCATAGGGCGAAGCTTGGAGAAGACCTATTGCTTCCGCTCGTAGAAGGTGTGCAACTTCTATTAAGGATGACCCTATAGTTGAGGAGCGAGTCTTTGAGGAGCAAACATATCAGGCCTCTGAGACTCATGGTCAGGAGGATGCATTTGAGGCCCTTGACGACGATGATGAGGAGCATGCAGATGTTCCTGACATACATGAAGATGTCGGTGGATTTGTTGGAGGTCCACGTGATGCTTCATTGCTGACGCACTGTGTTCAACATGTTGCTTATGCTATTTTGCAGGTCCCAATGACACAACATTGCATCTATATCCACAGTGACCATCAACCACAACATTAACAACATCCAGAATGAAGGGGTGAGTAATAGAATGAAACTGGTCTATCATTTAAACTCTCCTTTTTTTCATTACATTTGGCTTTGATTGTAATTTACTTCTTACAGATGAAGATACATAGGTTGAATGAAAGACGTCCACATGCTCAAAATATGATGGATCCCGCGTAGTAGACCTTTCTCTTCGTTGAACTTTACTTTTTTGTGCACCATATGTCTTGACTTTATGTAATGGAGGGACCATAGGACAAGTAATGTCAAATAACTTCTGCTTGATGGTGACTTTACCTTCAATGTCAACTTCATTGAATCGTTCTTCTACTTGTTTCAACTCATCTTTAATGGATAACTAGGGCTCAATTTCATTTAATTCAACATTTCAGAAATGCAATCCCTACACCACCACAGACTGCTCCCAGCACCTCCCCATTCCTATTTTGCCCTTTAGTAAAATTTAATTTTTAGGGTTAATATTTTTCAACTTCTACCTAGTCCAGTAATGACCTATTAATGCTTCCCGTATACGAATGCATGCAGCGGCAAACACACAAGCTCTGGGTGAATTTCATATCATGTGGTGAAGATTGCATTTCTCAAATGTTGAATTAAATGAAATCGAGCCTCAGTTATCCATTAAAGGTGAGTTGAAATAAGTAGAAGAACGATTCAATGAGGTTGACGTTGGAGGTAAAGTCACCATCAAGCAGAAGTTACTTGACATTACTTGTCCTACAATGACATCAATGGTCCCTCCATTACATTAAGTCAAGACAAAGGGTGCACAAAAAAGTAAAGTTCAACGAAGAGAAAGGTCTACTACACGAGATCCATCATATTTTGAGCATGTGGACGCCTTTCATTCAACCTATGAATCTTCATCTATGAGAAGTAAATTACAATCAAAGCCAAATGCAGTGAAGAAAAGGAGAGTTCCAATGATAGACCAATTTCATTCTATTACTCACCCTTTCATTTTGGACATTGTTGATGTTGTGGCTGATGGTCACTGTGGATATACATGGGTTACTATGTTGTTGGGACGTGCAAAATAACATAAGCGACATGCTAAACATACTGCGTCAGCAACGAAGCATCATGTGGACCTCCAACAAATCCACCGACATCCTCTTGTATGTCACGAACATGCGCATGCTCCTTGGCCTCAAATGCCTCCTCCTGACCATGAGTCTTATAGGCCTGATATGTCGCTCCTCAAAGGCTCGCTCCTCAACTATAGGGTCATCCTCAATAGGAGTTGCACGCCTTCTACAAGCAGAAGCAATAGGTTCCGAGCTTCGCCCTACGCCAAACTCTCGCCTCGAGAACTCTCACTTCGAAAACTAAAAGATGCATTTCTTGCCATTTCTGACAAAAATTTAATTGTTTCATTTTAAAAATTAAATAAAATATTGTTTTAAATATCATTAATTAACTATAAAAAATACAATTCAAAATAATTAAACTAATAATAATTAATTTATTAACTAAACAAAAATAAAATAGAAAAATTTAATCAATTTAATTAAAAACTATAAATAGAAAAAATTATTAAATATAAAATTAATAATCTAAAACGTTAAAAAAATCTATAAATATATCAAATAACTATATATTTGAATTATAAATTCTAAAACAATTAAAATACTAAACGAAAAAAATACAGGCTAAAACGGATGTGGGATAGATATCCATTTGGTCTTCAACGGATATCATACATCCGTCAACGGATGTCAGATATTGATTGAAGGCCAAACTAATATCCCATATCTGTTTTGTCCTTCACAAACTCTGTTCAAGCGACAAACAATACAACCAACAACGGTACATAAACAACGACAAAACAACACATATTCAATGCACACAAACAATAATACACTCTAAAATAAACTACCTAACATACAAACAAAAGCTAGAAAATAATGACAAAGAAAACGAGTGAATTGGAGACGAAAATAAGCCATAGGGAAACTGGATTATGGATTCACACTTCTCAACGCTCCTCCATACTATGGATCAACAATGGAAAATATGAAATCCAAAATGAAAGAAAAAGAAAGGAAAATCGTGAAGGAAAAAGAAAGGAAAAGAAAAATAAAAGAAAGGAAGTGAAACGAAAATAGGAAAAGAGGGTGAGGGCATCTACGCAACGAGTATATGAGTAGAAGTAGGGTTTCAAATAAATTAAAAAATCCTAACTTAAGGGTAAAATTAAAATTAAAAAAATTTAAAGAGGTATAAAAAGCAGGAAGCACCGTTGAATAAGAAAACAATAAAAAAAAACAAGTTAAAAAAGTCTGGAATTAAAAAAAGTGCAAACCCAAATGCCCCTATCTCTTAGGGTTTTTTTTTTTTTTCTTTTCCAGGGAGAAGCCTAGGCGGTGCTTACTCCCTCCAACGGTGCGGTACAGGGAGACTAAGGGGCATTATCCCCCAACTCCGGCAAACTTCGTGCTGCCGTCGCCACCAGGATCGACGACGTTACCTTCTCATTTTCTCTTTCGAGTGGGATCCATCTTCTTCCGAATACCTACACCATGACGCCGTGACTGGAGATGCCTTTCTGTACTGTTTTTCTTTTTGTTGTTTTGGTTAAGTATGTCTGAGAGGGATATCTGGGTTAAACTTGAGTCTTTGGTGTCACAAATGAATTTGTGTGTCAGGTTTTCTCAGCTAGAAACTAAGGTCATTCCTGTGTTATATTTTCTGCCTTGGTATGGAAGTAGCTTTTGGGGTTTGAAGGGTTCTGTATACCAATCTTAGAAGAAAGAATGAAAGGTAAAAACCACAGGGACAGTGCCGAACCATAATTGAGTGATGAAGATAAAAATAACATGGAAAAACATATTGTCGTATACACAACAACCATCTGTACTAGCAAGCACGAACATAAATGCTATCTTTTTACAATGAAACATAGACTCATACATGCAAGAAGGAATAATGGCTATAAGCTGGAGTAGGAAGACTTATCTCCATGGACTGATTTTGCTTTTGTGACATGACTTGTAATTGTCTGTTAATGCTCCTCGCCTTTTCTCTGAGCGTGAGCTTGTATTGTTTCTTTGTTTTAGGTCAAAGTTTTGTTTTAGGTTTGAGAGAGGTTACAAGTCATTTTAATCCAATGAGGAACTTATGTATTTAACCCCATCCGTTACTATGATATAATAATAACAATATTACTAAGGCCAAAAATAAACCCAATTAACAAATTGAGTATAATAGCAGCTATATATAATATGGTAATGATCTTTTTGGTATATCTTTGATATATTTAGTATTCATTATATCATAAAAACTTATTTATCTGTTATTATATATGCTATCCATAGACCTATAAAGTCCATATATAGGTGACAATATATTTATCTATCAATCTTCTTTACTCGTATATTATTCGGATATATATATATATATATATTAACTTGAGGAGTGTTAGAATCTTTGTAAGTAGATTACTCAACCAATTTTGATAAAAAAAATTATGAAAAAATAAAAATTAAATAATTAAAAATATAAAGACAAGTGAAATTAAAGATTATATGTTTCAATATAGATATGTGTAAGACTGAGAGACTAACTTTTATAAGATAAATTTCTTGTTTTTTGATGTTCGAGTCGTCTTCTTCACTTGCTTGCACTCTTGACCGTGAGAGGTACATTCAAAAGACATTTCGATACTCTTAGGCTTGTGTTGGAAGAGTTTCCACTTACAATTAAATATTTAGTGAATTGAGTATTTGGGATCTAGTCGAGCATATCTAGTTTTTGACCTTGACTTTATATTTGTAAGTTATCTCATGGATCCTACACTAGATCCAATAAAATAAAAACAACTTTATTCATAAATCGTTTATCAATATCTTACATAAGATATCTTTAATTAATATCTTTTAATCATTCTACTATTATTTTATAATCCGCTGGATTATTGACCAACAATAACTTAAATACAAGTCCAATTACTGAATATCAATAAAATTATTTAACTCGATTGATCATGGATGAATAGAATGGTCATAAGTGTATATATATTTTTTTCATAAAATTTTTGTTTTTATTTTGCATAAAATTATATATATATATATATATATATATATATATAATATACATATATATAATATATATAATTGAATGTAGGTTTAATCATTATGATATTCTCTATTTTCGGTGATTTGTTTCAATTAGGTCCCTCATTTTTTCTTTTTCTCAATTGGGTCCCTAGTTTTGAAAAATTGAAGCAATTAGGTCACTGTCGTTAGTTCCATACTAACACCGTTAAAAAGGGTGACACGTGTTAGCTTGTGATTTTTTTGAATTTTTTAAATATATTTTTAATTATTTTTATTTTTATTTAAATTTTTTTATTTATTTAAAAAAAAATTGCCACGTGTCAAGTTGACATTGAGCCACGTGGCAATGACAATATGAGGTGACACTGATAGTGCCACGTGTCACTATCAGACCACGTATCATTAGATTTGTCTCAATTTGGTTCCTATATTTTTAATTTGTCTCAATTTGGTCCCTGTATTCTTATTTTGTCTTAATTTAGTTCTATTTTTTTTAAAAAAACTAAACAATTTTGTTTCTCTCGAAGTTCAAACAAAATTTTATTTGTATATAAACCTTCACAAAGAAATTTATACAAATTAATTTTTTTATTAGAAAAATAAAAAAATTACAAACTAACATATGACACATTTTTATTTATATAGTGGTAAAAAAATCATTTAACCTAAATAATATGAATGAGTAACCTATAAAAGTTAACATCTCAATAATAAATGTTTTTGTGAAGGTAATCTACACAAGTATAGTCTCAATACTTCCTCAACAATTTATAAAAAGTTTATAGAGTTAAATATTTCGATTTGAAATACATCATTACTAATAATTTGTTTAACAGAAATAAATTTAAAGATAAAAATTTGGAAAATATACATACCATATTTTATCTGGGAAGGAACAAATTTTTTTAAATTTTAAAAAAAATTAGGACTAAATTGAGACAAAATAAAAATATAAGAACAAAATTGGAACAAAATAAAAATACAAGGACCAAATTGAAACAAACGACACATGGCACAATGTCAACTTGATACATGGCAAATTATATTTTTAAAAAAATAAAAAATAAAAAATAAAAATAAAAATATATTTAAAAAAATCAAAAAAATCACCCGGAAGTTAGTACGAAACTACCAATAATTATCTAATTGTTTCAATTTTTTAAAAATGAAAACCAAAAAAAAGAAAAAAAAAATGAGGTAACTAATTTGAAAAAAAAAGTAACCGAAGGATTATATGATTAAACCTTGAATGTATTCAATTGTTTTCTCTCTCTTTGTTCCCCCTCCTTTTTCTCTCCGATATACAGCCCAGCACATGCCATCGCCACCGTCTTGCACGACGGAGTTCAGTCACCATGCGAAACAACCACCTGACGGAGTTCCGCCACGAGCAGTAGTTATAACAACTGTTCCAACAGCGCGACGCAGCCGTTCCGGTAGCTAACAGTCCTCGCCTACCTGATTTCGCCCAAAAATCAACAACAGTGGGTCTCTTCCTCAATTTTTTTCATTGAAAAAAGAGCAGTCAAATTTTTTATTGGAACTATATCTTAGACTATTGTGATTTTATCGTGTGGTTGCTTTACTCTTCTTCATTCTGAGTTCACTCTTTAGACAATTATTCATTGTATATGAATTCCAAAAACCCATTGCATTTGTGTTGTTTCATGAAGGTTTAACGGGATAAATTATAGAAGGATTATCATCTGTTGCTGCCTCTTCATACTATTTCCTTCCAGCTTAAATTATCAGGTATGGATTGAACGTGACATCCTTTAGGAGGGGGATAATAGCTTTATGGGAAAATTTTAGGATCAATTTGCAAATTATTTTAATGTTTTAGATTTTCAAAATTGTTAATGGGAAATTTTCAATTAAAACTTCTTGAAACAACGATTATTCCGAGTTTGCAATTTGTCCTCTGTAGTTAGCACCGTTGCCTGGAGAAGACAATTAGCCATGGAACCAACTTGCGGTGCTCGTGCCATGGAATGGAGCATTCAACTTGAAATGGGCCTCCGTTCTGCAAAACCTGGTTATTTAATTATTTTCTTTCATCCTTTTTTTTTTTTCCATCATTATATTCTCTTATATTCCTTTGAAATTTGGGATATACTAACAATGGTGACTATTCAAATAATTCCTCATTCACTTCCTTTGAAATTTGGGATATACTAACAATGGTGACTATTCAAATAATTCCTCATTCACTGTGTATTGTCGCTCCATACAAAGCCTTAAAGTTAAAATTGTTATAGTTTTTTGTGTTCATTTGTTTGCTTTGTTTTTTTGATTTTTGAAATTCATCACTGTCAGGTGCCCCTGTCAAAGCCATATTGGAAATGGAGCCTCGCCTTTGGCAATGGAGTAGAGAACCTGAATCTGGCGTTGCTCCCTATGCTATGTTTGGTCTTCTTCCAGGCGAAGATAGAATATTTGCCAATGCTATCCTCTTGCGCCTTGCTGATGCCTTTAGGGGAGGTGACATAGAGACCAGACTTTCGGTTGTTAGGGTTTTCTTGTCTGAACGGAAACATCGCAATAAGGAGAAGAAAAATCAATGCAAAGGGTTGCTGTCACAGGCCAGAGTAGCTAATCACTTGGAGTTGTTAAAGAGAGTAAAATCTGTTTTTGATAGTGGGGATTTGGAATCGAAGGCACTGGCTTTGGTTTTGTTAGGTTGTTGGGCTGATTTTCTGAAAGACAATGCTCAGATTCGATACTTGATATTTTCTAGCCTTGTTTCTGCTCATGACTGTGAGGTAAAATAACTGCCTTAGTGTTACTTTTGTTTTAGATGTCTGATTTCATTCATATTAACACCTCTTGGTTGGATATGCTTACTTTGATTTTCTACCTGTTTACCTAAATCATGTTTTCCAATGTCTCAATTTTTTCTGTTAAATAATATTGCAAATGAGGAACTGCAATCTTAATTTGATTTACTTGACTCTACATGGATTGATTGATACATGACAGTGAATGCTTGATTGGATATCATTTTTCCTCTTCATTTAATAAAATGATGCCTTGGAATATTCTCCGAATTTTCTTTAATTCTGAATTATAACTTGTTTACCTGACCTTATTTGAAGACACTTTTATTATAATTAATTTTCTGTATCAATACATCTGAAATATTGTGTTGAGATTTCACAGGTTAGAGCATCTTTGTATGCCACTGGGTGCTTTTGTGAGGTATCAGATGATTTTGCATCTGTTTCAGTGGAGATGTTATTTAATATAATGAGTTCATCTTCAGTGTCTTTGCCAGTAAAGTTGGCTGCTGCCCGTGTTTTGGCAAAATGCAAATCCTCTTATTCAGTTTCGCATAAAGCGTACAAGGTATTTGAAAATTTTATATGCTATGACATCTATAATATTGTGTGATGTGACTTCTTGCTAGCTTCTGTTTATGTGTATTTCTAATAACTGAAATTTGTTGGTTTCTAGATATATCTATGTTGTCTTCCTTTACCTTTTTTACTCAGGACGTAATTAACAAGGTACCAAGTGGAAACAGGGTGGCCTAGAGGAATTATGAAGAAAATACCTAGATTTTTTTTTGGTTGGAGTGAAGTTCTAATTTTTTGAAATTGGCTCATCTAGTTTATTGTAAATATTTCCTGACATTGTGCCTCAACTAGCTGTAATACACTGTCATAACACTAAGCGTACATCAAAGTGTGTGAAGATTGCTTCAGTAAAATCTTATTAGGATTCCTAAACCGTCAAACTTGACTAGACTATATGCATTTCCAGCATGTGATGGTTAGTTTCAGTAGAACGTCTAGTCTCATAGCTTCTATAGTGATTAGTATTGACTAGAACAGTTGCCTAAGTGACGTTTCAACTCAAGCAGAAAATAGTGTTCATGTATCTTCACATGTTTAGTTTCATTTCGCAGTAGTTGGTTAAGATAATTGTACACCAAATACAGGAACCTGTAAGGGTAGTTAAACTAATTGAGAGTTGAGTTCAATTAGAAAAACAGAAAACTATTGGAGTTGAGTGAGAGTTCATTGAAAGAGAAACTTCATGTTGTAATCTCTATGCATAGTAAATTCTCTCATGGACATAGATTGAAGTTTATTAACACCTTAACCCAACCATGTTTTGTGTGTGTGATTCTTTCTTCTTCCTTCTTTTATCTTCTGCTGTTTATTTTTGTGGCTTATCTCTGCTATAATATTATGGTTTCTGTGGTAGACTGTTCTGCATTGAATTTGCTTGAGTTATCCACAACAAAGTGAAATGAGGGCACCTCTTACACTGATTTATAATGCATTATCCATTTCAATTTAATCAAGAGTCTAGGACTACTACTAGTGGATTATGGAACAATGTATTCTGGTGTGTTGCTCCCGTATTGCCATAGAGCAATTTAGTTAGAGAATTGAATTTTTGTTCAAACCAATACTGTGACTTTATAAGAAAATAAAAAACAGAACTAATTCTTACAGTACAGTGCTGATATATTTTATTGCCCAATGAGCTCCCCGAGCCATGGTTCAGTCTCCAAACTTAATAGCATAACAATTGTTAAGTTTAACCAACCTAAAGAAATTTGTTACTTTTTCTTTTGTCTGATTCGCTATTGGAACAATCATATTTGGTTTTCTGATGTGATGATTGATCTGATGCAGACAGGTATGGAGTTGGTACTAAATTCGTCAGATGAAGATTTTATAGTTGCTATGTTATACTCGCTCTCAAAACTGGCTTGCATTTTAATTCCTTTAACCTCTTATCAGGTGTGTATCTGTCCTACTAGATGATTTTGAGCATCCTAATTGAGCAGGATCCTTGCTTTTATGTCTGTTTGAAATATTGTGTGACCATTTGGCAAGTGTTTTGTTCCTTCAACTGAATGTGATTGTTTTAATAGTTATCCATAATATGAAGTTCACGAAACTCATTGCTAGATTGTTTCCTTTGAAAAATGGCTAGTAAACCATTCTTGTTATAAAATAAAGCATCACACAGCCAGCTTTAGCATACATAGATGATGGTCCCAATTCAAATATATACAGTGTACGGTGCTTTCCTTGTGTAATATTTTTTAAGTCATTTGGATTCAGGTGGACTTTCTCCTTTTGTTTCTCAATCGAGAAAGAACTTCACATGTAAAAGAAACAGCATTAAAATGCTTGCATTTTTTATTCAGAAGAGGATTGTGTGAGAACTCAGATAATTCAGGTATAATT
The DNA here is from genome assembly GCF_000741045.1 of Vigna radiata var. radiata. Classification (NCBI taxonomy): domain Eukaryota; kingdom Viridiplantae; phylum Streptophyta; class Magnoliopsida; order Fabales; family Fabaceae; genus Vigna; species Vigna radiata. Next base: position 11,414,331 of record NC_028351.1, read on the forward strand.
CGTGGGCTGTTTTCCATAATGGAGGAACCTGAAATTTCAATGCCCATGCAATATAAAGCTCTAAGGGTCTTGCACAAGGTTTGAGCTCAGTACTTCGCAAAATGAGACTCATTTGATTTCTTATGATATATGAACTTGTTTGACGTGCATTAAATCATTCGTAGGTCCTTCTTTCTATTCCCCCTTCTTCACTTCGCATGGAACTTCGTGAGTTTATGAGGCTTCAAACTATTATTGAAGACACAAGTCAATATCCAGGCTCGAGGAAGAGCTGCTTGGCCATTTGTATTCTAGCAGATTTGTGTTGTAGGACAAAGGACAGAGCAGCAATTGAGAATGTTTTTGGTTGTTCTTCCCTTCCATCGCGTGTTATCACTTTAATCAAAGATCATATCAAACTTTTGTTGATGCCATTGTTTGAAGATTCTCAAAATGATTTGACAATTTGTCAGGAGCTCCAGCGTCTGCTAAAGATTCTTTTAACTGTTGTTGAAAGTCATCCTTCTCTTGGTTGTTTGGTACTTGATAACATAAAAGAAGTGATTGAATATTATCTTGTGACTGTTGCATCTACTGATCGTGCAGTACGATCAACTCATCTAGCTGTAAATTTTAAAGGGAAAAAGCAAAATTCCTTTATTTTTAAATTCCTTTCCAAAATATACAGATTTCTGGTGGCATGCCTTGACAACCTTTATGTAGTTGGTGCTATGGATACTGAAGTGTTAAGTAAAGTGAATATTTTGGCCGAAATTGTATGCCAGTGTAGTTTAATTGATTGCTATACATACTTATTGTACCATTTGCTATTGCACAGTCAGCCTATTTGTGATGGCTTAGTCCATGAGAGTGATGAAACACATCCGGCTAGTTGTCTTATTAAATGCACAACGTTTGTAAACAAAGTCTTGACAGGAACAAATGGCTGGACTGCTTACAAGGTTGGTGTTCATGCAGCGTGTCAGGGTGAATGGTCGCTGGCTACTATTATATTCAGGACATTAATACAGAAAGTGAAGTCTGTTTCTTGCTGTAGCTGGTTAAATGCATTGTTTCATTATTCTAATTCTGAAGAAAAATTCCAACTTCCTAGGCAGCCAAAACAGGGAACCACATCAATAATAGAATTGGTGGGGACTATTGAATTTCCTTTATCATGTGATTACAAGGATGATACATGTCCAGGACTTGCCAGGAATATTTATGATTGTAATTACTATGATCAGCTTACTCAGTCTCATATGGAATTGTGCTCCTCCTTGAAAGTTTTGGAAGCCTCTGCAACAAGTTCTCAAGAATTTTGTTTCCAGAGGTGGTTTTTATCATTAAGAGCTAGAGTGTTGGAAAATTTAGTGTGTGTGGTTAAAACTTTGAGGGAAGTTTTATTGAACGTGGATCAAAATTTAAATCAGGTAGAGACCGAGAGTAATGATAAGCTTCAATTCCTGAAGTCTTATCAAGATTTTAATCAAATTTCTTTACAACTGTTCAAACTAGCAGAAGAATTTAATCTACTTAGAGCATCTTTCATTGGGATGGACAGTGAAAGTTCTGAAGTCCTTGCAGCTCATAGTCTGAGTTCTTCAGTATTAGCATTTGTAACTTCTTTTGGAGTGTCTAATATAGACCAAGATTCTCATAGAATTTTTATTGGTGTCAAAACCTCTAGTAATTTACAGGCTTTGACAATACAAAATTTACAGAGGCTATTTTGGTGTGTGGATAATAGAACCAGAGCAAGTTTCTCTTTGCTGTTGAATTATTTTGACCTAAATGAGAATTGTTTATCTCCAGGATCCGGTTACCGAGCTTGTAGCATTAGGTATAAAGACCGAGAGGTGGTCAATGTTTGTACTTATGCTGTCTCTAGTGCTGTATGCTTGCTTCAGAAAACTGCATCTGAGTTTACCAAGAATGCTTTGTCACTAGTTTCTAGTACTTTGATAAAATTGATGCACATTCATCTTGGGATTCCAAAGTACTTCTTCAAAGTAAGGTATGTGAATCAATTATTCACTATTGTCAGTGAAAACTTTTTAATGAAAGTTTAAATGTATGTGTACTTTTTTATTATAGTGTGATTTTATTGTATTGCTTGGACTATTATTTTCTCCTTTACCATTGTCCCTTATCTTCTTTTTCATGTGAATGAATTATATAATTATAAACTGTTGTCAATAAGAATTGATTAATCTGCTTTTGTGTTTGATTTCTCGGAGTCTCAAGAAATTGTTTCCCAATTTTGTTAGTATTTTATGCTGAATTAGTTTTCTTTTATTGTTTAAGATATGCTCTCTTTGTTGTGAACCTTTACACGTTTAGTACTCTCCGATTTTATGACGTAGCTGCCTTTATGCAAATCTAGAACTGCTGTAGTCCACTAAAGTTCTTAATTTGATCAAAGCCATGACCAAGAGTTGGCAATTTTGTGTTTATTTATGTTTCCTAACTCTTAAAAATACGGTGTTGAAATATCTGTTTTGCATTATTTGTGCAGACCATTCATCGGGGCAGAACTTTTTCTCCACAATGAGGACTCTGTTAATGGGGTTGAAATATCCGTTTCGCATGGCTCTCATATCACATTGAATATTTGTCTTCAATTAAAGAATGTGCCACTAAACCTGCTGGTTAAGTCAACTAAGTGTTCCTGCATCCTTCATTGCAGTACGTCCTTCCTTGTCCCATGTGGACAAACCTTGGGGCACTCACCGTCTATATCTGAAGCTTGGAAAGATGGTGAAATATTTGAACTGAACCAGAAGTTGGTTTGCCATGTCTTGGATGGTGTGGCAGGAAAGAGAAGAATTGGTATGCACAGTAGGGCCCATGGTAATAGTGTAGCTGTGGAGACATTCATGGATTTTAGACCTAATGAGAAAGGGCAGGGGTTTTCACATTGCTCACTTGATGTGTCTAACTTTCCCGTAGGTTCTTATAGAATCAAGTGGCATAGCTGTATGGTTGATAGTCAAGATTCATATTGGAGTCTCCTTCCTCTGAACCCCGGACCTGTATTTTTTGTTACAAAACCCAGAATTGGCTAATCTGCTAACAATTTCATATGAAGTATGCATATGAAGTATGCTCACTTGCTGGCCAACTGAATTATTAATCACTATTTTCTGCTTCAATTTATGCCTACAATTCAATCACGTTGCTGATGATATCAAATGTCTCATTAGCTGCTGTACACTGGACTTGGGTTCTATCCACTTTGAGACTGATTTTTAAGCTACAGCTTAGCTGCAATTTTGTTTCTTTAGAAGGTCGATCCAATTATTAGGTCAGAGATCATTGTACAAAGGTTGACTCACTTACTAGGTTAGATATCAACATACAAAGTTCGATCCAGTTATTAGATCAGAAGTGAATATACAAGGGTCGACTCAGTTATTGAGCCAGAAATCAACATCCAAAGGCCGACTTTGCTATTGGTTCAGCAACCAATTGCCAGAGATCAAGCTGGCTCAATAGACCAATGCCCAAAGGTTTATAATTCTAAAAAGTGGGTAATAGATTTTTAAGTGCGATTTTAGGAAATTATGAAGTGGTTCTTATCATCTTTGTATGGTTTATATTTTATTATGTGAGTATCCTGTAGGTATAAGATGGGTAACATAAATATCAATTTCAGATATATACTATTTGTAACTGAAATGTTTATAGATAGAAAAATCATTCCAAGGTTGAGACACTTATTATTTAGCTTAAAGTACTATTAATTTTGAATCAGATTATTCACTTTTTATTTATTTTCTGGTTTAGAGTTTCAAACTCTATCAAAACAATCAACTTTCATCGTGAGACAGGTAAAATTTGATTTTGTCTCCAGAGTTGTTACAAAGAATATCTGACATGCAAGTCATGACAATATGGTAAATTTCAATTACAATTTGACAGTTAATCCTCGGAGTTTAACTTTGTTGGAAACTCTTTTAGCTTTCACCAGTATTTTTGAGTTTTGAATTTCGGATTTCCCTTCCTAGAATAAGATTAAATTTTAGCTATTAGATATAGGTTTTAAATTTCACATTTGAGTGTAATTCTAGGGGCATTTGCATCTCAGAAAACTTAGGAATGTAGCTAAAAACAACTTTTTCATTTTCTTTGTAAAAACTTTTGAATATATGAGAACTAAGATAGACTTTTAAAGCATTTAAGGTTATTAGAAAAAAAAGAATCGTGTTTGTGCTTCTTGGCTTGGATCTTTGGATCATGATTATTCTCTTTTCAACGGTTCTCTTGAAACTTCTTCAATTAATAAACTGACTTGTTCCATTCTTTCGCAAGTTTTTCTCTACCATTTTGTCATTTATTTTCGTTGAATTACTTAATTCATATTCTATCTGCTAATTTCATCCAAAAAGATAAAAGAAACACAAATTCTTATCTTAACAAAACAAAATTACAGTCAATTTAAGTTAAGAGCGTCTCAACTCAATATTCACAACCTTACTCTCAGGTTCAAATCCAATTTTTAGGATATTTTGAATTTGACAAAACAAGAGCACAGAAAGAATATTACACGGGAAAATTACACTTTTCATTCTTTGACTATTAAATACGCTGATAGTTGGATTCAAATCAAGAAACAATGTATATATACTTGCTTTAATATAAAATTATAATTTTTCTTTTTGTAAAACACCAATATATTTGTATAAAATTTCACATAATAAAATTTCAATATTCAATAACAAAAAATTGTACACATAAAATGAGGAAAAAACCGTGACACACATCGTTGAAAGTTGAAATGAAAATTCCTTAGTAACCTTGCGAACATTTCCACGTATCTTCCTATATCAGTTGTATTTTATTGAACGTGATTCAGCTTTCTGCAATGAGCCTCTAAATTTAAGGACACATTATTCTCGTGCTTTCTCTAAACCAACGTTGTTAGCCATTTTTAATCTTGAAATTATGAAAGATAAATAAAAAAATTTAGAATTAAAAATCATATCAACTAAAAATAAAATCAATTTATAATATATAAATAAATATAAATTTTATTTTATAAGTCAATTTGATAAAATTGAGTTATATTTAATTAACTCGTGTTAATGTATATTGAAAAAAAAATCTATATAATAAATAAATTGATATATGATTCTTTTACTTTAATTATTAGTTCTAGAGTTTAAAAATATGTACTTTTTTGCATGTTTAATTTAGTCAGTTGACGTAAGATTGTTTTAATTTAATTGTTAGTTTTAGATTTCAAATATTAGATTTGTAATTGTACATAGTAAAACCTATGTTTTTCGTAACGTGAAAGATGATTGTGGAGTCTTACACCTTAAAAAAGACAACCCCTGGTTTTTTAAGAGTTTAATTTTATGCATAATCAGGATAAGAAAATTTATATTATCAATTAATTAAAAAAATGCTTTACATAAGACTTTTGTGGTAACTAATTTTTTCAATTGTATTATATAAGTTGAAATATATAGGTTAAATATGTTTTTTATCTTTTATTTTCATCATCACAATATTATACACAAACAGACACCAGAATACTCTTAAAGATACATAAAGTACATTACATATTTATCTCAAACAACCATGAAATAAGAAATTTCAAACATGCACACTAGTGTTCAGAAGTAGCGTCCAACACTAGGTTTTTTTGTAGAAGATGGTGCTTAACGATAGTCATAACGCTCAACACCAAACCTTTCCCAAAAGGTGACAAAAAACGATAACCCAGCTGCTTAACGTCATTCTTATCACAAAAAAGTCATGCTCAGCAACACCCTTCTAGTACTCAATGTCCTAGAACTAAAATGTTTCAGACATGTAGTGAAAGATGACGCTCAGTGTGTCTCACTACTACTCAACACCAAAGCATTCACATTTTTATTGCGCTCAATAGTACAAAACTAACACTCAATAGTTTGGAACTAAAATACTTTTAGACCTACACAATGAACTGACGCTCAATGCTAACCTACCATCGCTCAATGCTAACCTACCACCGCTCAATGTTGTATTAGATATCAGCAGATGAATTTCTGTGATTTGGGGAAAAAGGAACCCATTTAAATGATCAAATTGGTATTCCTTTCTTGGTACTTTGATAAAAAAACAACTTTTAATGTTAGGACACATACCAACTGGCTCAAATGATGAGATTATAAGCTCCTAAATCAGCACAAGTTCAACTAAGACAAACAACATGACAAACATCCAAAACAAACAAATTTCAACAAATTAAACATCATCATACAAATCAAAATTTCAAGATATCAACAACTTAAAAATAATGTAATTAGTTTCCTTTATCAAAAATACAACCAAACAACTTGAAAACTCCCAAAACACCCTTAAACGCACAACAAGCTTTATTTGTCCCTATAAATAACACAAACACGATCAATGAACACAATTAAGACGGTTGATCAATAGATACTAGAAAGGAAAACTCAAACATTACATGTGATGCCAAAAGGGTCACATGTAGAGAAAGAACAAACAGACTAAGAAAATGACAGAAAACTAATTTACTCTATTGGAAAAACCAATCAAACAGAAGTGGAGAACTCATCTTAAGGATCATCTTAACAGTCTTTGATCTTCAAACATAGGAATAGACAGTAAAAAAAATCTAGATAAAAGAATTTTTTTTTAAAAAAAGGTATTTAGAAAAATTGTGTGAGTTTAAGATAATGAAAATCATTATTAGAATTTTATTTATACTTTAAACTTTTATTATTAAAATAATTAGTTCTCACTATTTTAAATATATTCTAAATTTTAAAACAAGATTGTCTAGATTCGTATAATTTTTATATAATAAAATTTTAAATTGAATTAAAAGTATTTTTGGATATACAAATTACATTATAATTGATATTTATAGTGACAAATATATTTGAAATTGTAAATTATATTTCAGATTTAAAATCAATATCTAAAAGTTTATCATTGATGTAGAGTGTAAATTATGTTTTTTTAATGGTGGATAGAATAATATATTTAACAAACAAAAAAATATTTCCATAACAAATTATATAATGGGTTGAAAAAATAATTTTTTTTTATTAAGATAGATTTTAATACATGTCTCTAATATTATATTAAAAAGTTTAGCTTAAATTTAATTCAATTTAAAAAATCTGACTTGAGTTTTACACTTTTATATATATATATATATATATATATATATATATATATATATATATATATATATATATATATATATATATATATTCTAAAATGTCCAAAACGTGGGACTAATTAAATTTACATGGTTAACACATGTTTAGAAAAACAAATTGCCATGGAGAAAAAAAAAAAACTGAAATTTGCTGTTCGGCCATTTTCAACATCAAACATGGCATCTTTGACTGATTTGCAATTCCATAATATCTTTTGTTTTCATCCAGAATCAAGTCTGTCCATTAAACAACAATAGAATTACACATTAAACAAACAAGGTATTCACGTTCTCTTACACTTTTGGATTCTTAAATTTAATTCTAGTTCTCTTACACTTCATAAAAAAGGATGCTATACAATTTGATTTATTTGACAGAAATATTATTTTTATTAATTTTCTGATAGAATTCTAAAAAAATATTATTTTTTTCTATAAATATTTTTCTTGCACAAATGGTTTTACTTAATTAATCAAAAAAAAAATATTTTTCCTTTGAAATATATTTATCAAAAATATAAACATGAATTATTTTCACCAACCATTTTTGTTCATTTATTCAATTTGATATCATGTTAGGAAAAAATGGGAACGACCAAAACATATTCTTACAAAATCAATTTATAACATGAAATTTTTTCCCTTATGCATTGTAATTTAGTGTTATTTAGAATCTGATAATCAATTATTATATTACCAGTAAATATTTTTAAAATATTTTATAATATCTTAAAGGCTAATACAAAATCAACCATAATCTATGAATTATTACAAAACCAAACATACTACTAAATAATGCTAACTTCTCCAAGATGTATCTTCATCTCCAAGATATATCATGTTATAGCACTAACTTCTCCCTCAAATAAATTTAACATAAATGGTGGACCTTCTGTTAATTAATGTCATCATATAATTCTTGTTGTAAAAGTGCTTCTTTCTTTCTATTATAAAAACCTTATTACACTTTTTCAAAACAACTCACTCAACTAAGACATTGAGACGTGTCATGAAGTTGGTGACTTCATTATACCTAACGCACCTAAAAATCACTTTTCTACAACATGTCAAAATTGCAAAACTCCCAGATTAATTATCTGCTTACTTTTTTTGACACATCAAATTAAATAAGGACCAAAATTATTTTTTAACAATTTTTTTACAATATGTATCACTGTATTATTGATTTGTATATTTAAAATAAAATAATCACATGCTGTCAATGATAATAAAAATGTTGTCAAAAAAAACAAACAGTTGTTAAAAATACATTTTTCAAACGAAAATTTTAAAGAAAACTTTAGAAGAGAAGCCTTCAAAGTAACACCAAAGATTTCATATGAAGTCATACTTATCCCCCTTATTTATATCCACTCTCAACCTATCCCTTAACGTATAACTGGTTCTCCCCAACCTCATTTTCTATAAAACAAACACAGCACTAGAAACCACAATGGCAACAATGTCTCCCATGTTGTTCATTCTTCTAGAGATAACTTGTTTCTTTGTGACTCATGCTTATGTGGAGAACGTGTCTCTAAGGACTCTTTCTGGTGTCACTCGTGAAGAAGCACTCCTTGGACTTAAGGCATTCAAGGCTTCTATAACTAGGCGTGATTCCATTACTTCAATACCACCTTCATACTCACCCTCTCCTACTCCTTCTCCTCTTCCACCACAGGTAATTCAGTCATCAATAGATACCCTTTTGTTTCCTTTCTAAGATAGTGTTGAAATTTGAAACCCCTTGATGAAAGGTACTCATGAACTTGGTCATGCATTTTCTGTGGGAAAATATCAAATGTTTGATGGACTTCTTTTTCGGTTGATGAAGGATCTCAAGAAACCACATGTGTACCTTGTTACATCTTATGGTGCAGATCCAACAGGAAATTCAGACAGCACTGAAGCTCTTCTTGCAGCCATAGCAGATGCAGCCAAAGGTCCAAATGAAGGGTTCTTAATGCAGGACATCAAAGATCTTGGAGGTGCTCAGGTTCATCTTGAGGGTGGAAAGTACCTCATTAGCAAACCACTGCAATTGCCACAGCCAGGGATTGGAAACTTCATGGTAAGAAAAGCATAATCTTCATGAAAAGTTCAACGGTAAATGGTCTTACATATAAGTTTAAATGGTTTTAATTTTTGTCAATTCACTAACCTAGTATCATAGCATGAGTTATTCTAACTAAACTTGTTATTTGTTTATTGAATCATCAATTAATATTTAATCTTTTGTGAATTAAAATGCACTTCTTAACAATTTGAATTACAAACTAAAAGGTTATCATATTAAAAATTGTATTAGTGTTGATCTTGATCTTTAATTCCTTAATAATATCCAATGGTCTACTGGTACATTAATCTAGAACATGAAAAAAAAATACCAACTTTTGGAAGTTTGGCTTTGGCCAAACTTGAAATAGAAAACTGGTTTTTGGAATGACTATCCATTTAATATTCAAAAGGAAGAAAGTCCTTTTTCAACCTCTTCTCCTTTGCAGTCAATATTTTATTTTGTTCTTTTCTTAGACTTTTCATATTTCACCAATTCTTAGACACAGTGCTGCAGCAAATCAAGGCATAACTGAAATTTTGGTCTTAGTTTGATAAAATTTTATCATTGAATGTTATAACAGATACATGGGGGAACTATAAGGGCCTCAAATAATTTTCCACCAAATGGATATCTCATAGACTTGTCCACCACAGGAGAAAGAAATTCCTACAATTACGAGTACATAACTCTAAAGGATCTCTTGCTGGATTCCAACTTCAGAGGAGGGGGAATTTCAGTGAAAAACTCACTCAGAATCAACATAGACAATTGTTACATAGCACATTTCACCAACACTGGAATCTTAGTCCAAGGTGGTCATGAAACCTTCATCAGAAACTGCTTCCTTGGCCAGCACATCACTGCTGGAGGGGACAAACATGAAAGGGACTTCTCAGGCACTGGAATAAGCCTTCAGGGAAATGACAATGCAATAACAGATGTTGTGATTTTCTCTGCTGCCATAGGAATAATGATCACTGGTCAAGCCAACACCATTTCTGGAGTGCATTGCTATAACAAGGCCTCTGGTTTTGGAGGCACTGGAATTTATTTGAAACTTCCTGGTTTGACACAAACTAGGATTGTGAATTCTTACATGGATTACACCAATATTGTTGCAGAAGACCCAGTTCAACTTCATATCTCTAGCAGTTTCTTCCTTGGTGATGCCAACATTGTGTTAAAATCAGTAAAAGGGATTGTGAATGGTCTGAACATTGTTGATAACATGTTCTCTGGCTTAAATCATGGGGTTGATGTGGTCAAGTTGGACCAATCAAACGGTCCCTTTAATCAAATTGATCAAGTTTTTGTGGCTAGGAATGTTGTGAAGGGTATGAACTTAAAGGCCACAGTTGCAAAGATTACTATGCAAGGGAATGGAACCTCATGGACAGCTGATTTTAGCAAAGTTTTGCTTTTTCCTAACCTTATCAAGCATGTTGTGTATACTTTGATCGTTAATGGAAGCAGCTTCCCAAATCATGCTCTCAGAAATGCGTCTCATAATAGGGTTGTGATTGAAACGAATGAGGCCGTGACTGCAAATGTTTTTGTCGCTGTGGATCAAAGTATTGCAAGTTAGAGATGTTCTGATTGAAGAGGGAAATGTGCATAAGCTTGATTACGAATTCACCAATTCTTTCTTTCTTTCGGCAACATTAAAGGCAACTTTGTAACCATACTACAAATTTTGAGACCGTATGTTTCAAATTTGTTGAATACATTGAACTGTAAATAAAGGAACGATGGTGGGAGATTAAAATTTATCATAATATATATATATATATATATATATATATATATATATATATATATAATTTATTTTATAAATCCATTTTATAAAATTAAATTAAATTAAAATTTATATGGTAAGATAATATCAAACCTCCTTTGAAATGATTCTAAACCATATTTATTGTTTGTTAACTTGTCGTATCAATATTATATTTAGTTTCACAGTGTGTAATATATAAAAAATATTGTATTTAATAATATAGAAGTGAGGGTAAATTTCACTTTACATAAATAATTTTATAAAATTAAATTATTTAATTTTGTTTTTAATATATTTTTTAGAAAATAAATTTTAATATTAGTTTGTATAAAACACTCGCATGTAGATGAATATTTTGAAATTACATATAGATATTATTAATAGTATAACTTAAATAATAATTAAAAGATAAAATTCAACCACTTGATTAATTTTAGTATTATCTATAATATGATTAAGTTACAATACTACACATAATAATATATAATCAATAAAAACATAACTTGTTTCTAATTTGAAGGTTTTAACATACACAATTATTTTAGATTATTTTTGTTTAAAAGTGATAACATAATATTGAAATGTTGTAAATTAATTCATTGGTTATTACTTATTCTTCATATAAGATTTTGTTTAAAAAAGTTAATGCACGAGTCTCTTGTATATATGTTCAGCAAAATTTAACGCGGAGTTTTTAACTCATTAGTCCATTTTAGTATGTCGTGTTTGGTTCATCAATTTACCAAGTCAAAGACCAGAAGAGATGAATTTATTCACTAACTATTTTTTAAATAAAAATTAATTTAAAATATTGAATTTGATTTATTATATTACTATGAAATATAGATAAATAATTATATTTAACTTAAATCATTAATACTAAGTTCTAAGTATTGATTATAATAAAGTAATTTATTATGTAAATATAATATTAATTAATTAATTAAAATTTAAAAATATTTAAAATATACTTTTAATATATATATTTGAAAATACAAAAATAAAAATATAGTTGAGGGGTTATTCCGCCAATGTGCTCTTTGGTAAAGATGGACTAGCATACCTTCATTTTACGGACCAATAATGAAACAGGCCGAAAAAGAATGGACTGAGAAAAGTAAAATACAAAAATTTTTTAAAAAAAAAAAACTTAAAAATTAAAAATATCTTCTAGAAGAAAATTCGAGAGTTTATATTGCGTTCTATTTTTTAAAAATTATGGTAGTTCTGAATTTGACTTGTTAAACTTTTTATATATTTCTTTACTTCATTGCATTCTTTTCCAGAAACACTACTAAAAGTGAATAGATAAATTAATTTCACAGAAAGAGAAAAAACAAAGAGAAAAAGAAAAAAAAAAAAAAACTAACAAGAACGGTGACTTGAAAATGTAGTTGAAGTGTGAAACAAAAGATTTTTAATTTTTATGCCAACGAATTCTACTTCCAACAGCGAAATGTAACTAATCCTTTGAACGTTAATAGAATTTGGAAACCCAAATTTCTTTATATTCCATTTTCTAACAAATCTAAATGGAAGACATTGGAATTTGAAAACGGAATCATTTTAATTTATTTGCATTTTTCATCTTTGCACTATAACTTACACATGATTTCGATCTTCACAGTTAAACAATGTTTATATATATCCTATCCAATAAATATGCTAATTAATATAGTTCAACAACATCCATTCAATTTTAGTGACCAGAAATGATATATTTTAAAATATATTTGTTGGTACAAATATTTACATATTAATGATAAAAGTAATCAAATTTTGGTAGTTTAATTATATCATGATATTTTTTAATACTATATATTTATAAAATATTTAATATATTAGGTAAAGTGTTACATGATCATAATTTTTCTACTAATTATCATTTATGTAATAGACTACTATTTTATTAATATTGTTTGATACTATTTGTTTTTATCATGAGTCATAGTCCAAAAACCTATAAATACACATCATATTTCATCATGAAAATACACACTCTCTTTTACTCAAAAAATACAAACTCTTGTACCAACTTGAGTGTCGGATAGTCTTCTACAAGTGGATCTTCCTTTGTGTTTCAACCTTCAGCAACATTCATCAAAGATCTCAAAAGTCATCAAGATCTTGTTACATGTCCAAAGATTTGCTCCAAGTCCCCAATAAGAACATTTGACGTCCATCGTGGGATCTTGATAAAACTTTGCTCCAGTCTCACTCTATCATGGTCACCACCTTAAGTCAGGCTCAATTGTCACGCGAAATGGAGCCCAACCCTATGACAAGCCTTTAGAATAAAATATAAATGTTGATCCAACAGAATGACTAACAGTGCAAGCACTACGATGAGGAGCTTGCGACCTTGCGCACCCAACACCAAGCCAATCTCCAAGCATTGAACCAGAAGCTCACAGGTCTGGAGAATGGGAAGCCTCCTCCACATCCTTGTCCTTGGCGGAGGACCGCTCAACCAATAGTTCATATGTGACACTCATCTTCCTCACAAAAGCATCAAGATCAGAAACCGACACATCAAGGAAGCTTTCAGGAGGAGGATAGTGCAGTTCCTTGATAAATCACAATCTATAAGACTCCCAAAGAAGTTGCAGTCGATCTGCTTAGCGTAGGTCCCGTAAAGCTTATAGTAGGTTTTTGTTTTTAAAAAAGTATCAATTGCACTCTTACTTTTGAAAAGAGTTTTAATATCTTCCTAGTTTTTGAAATATTCCTCAATTAAGTCTTTTAAAAATAAAATATTAATGTCGTCGGATCAATATATGATTTTTTTAATTTTTTAATTTTTATTTTTCAATTTAATTTTTATTTTTGCAAAAAATTATGTTGTCATGTGTCAAGTTTCTTGTGTAAAACGTGATATATCAATACTACGTTGTAGGATACTATCACATATTTATTTTCAATTTAGTCAATTTGTTTTTTTATTCAATTCAATTTATTTTTTTTGTTTCGAAATGGAAAAATATTATATCTCTCTAAATTAAGACAAAATTTATTATTTATATATTCATACTGATATTTTTATTAAAAATGATTTTTTAATATATTATATATTATATATTATTAATCTATGTTTTTTATAAGATTAAAACTAATTAACCATAAATATTTTTTTTAAAAAAAGTAAGTATTCAAAACTAATATATTATTATTCCATATTTTTTAATAAGAAAAAACTATTTAATATCATTTATACAAATAATAAATTTAGATATCTTTTAATTAGGACCAAATTTATTATTTCTATAAATATTATCCAAATATTTATATTAAAATTTGGCAGTTAAAGTTATTATTAACAAAAACATGAATTAATAATATAGAATAATGTCATATATTAAAATATCATTTTTAATAATAAAAAAATGTATAACATTTATATAAATAATAAATTTTGTATCAGTCTAGAAAGAGATATTCTAGTTTAAGAAAAATTAAAACTAAATTAAATAAAAGAACATATATTTGAGAATTAAATTAAAATCAAGAGAATTATATATATTGATATATGACACGTTAGGAATAGGTTGACAAAAACAAATTAAAGAATAAAAAAGTATAAAAAACCAAAATTGATATGTGATATATTGTTAACTTGTTAATAATTTTAAAAAAAATTTAATTGAAACATTTTTTAAAAAAATTATGAGGTAAATAAAACTTTTTTAAAAAATTTATGACTTGAAACTTGTTTAGAAATAGAATTCAAAACGTTAGAGATTTAAACTTAAAATAAAATACAAATAAATAGATGAGCAACAACACAAGGTAGGGAAGACATTATGAATGTAAAACCTGCTCTGTATTGGCTATTGCTAACACAACTTTCAATTAATGCTAGAGACCCGTCACCAACTATACTTAATTAATTAAATCAACAAGTTTTGTTTGGATATGCTGACTAATAAAAGAGACATTGTCTCTCACATACATATACATATTTTGTAAAGGATGTTTTTTTTTTTTTTTTAATTTGAATGTTAGAAATTTGGATATCAGTATACAATTTGATGATTATTTTTTTTTCTCATTCTCTCTCAATTTATAAATAAATAAAGAAATTAAATTACTTTAAAAATGTACTCTTTATATCGTTGAGTTCATTATAACTGGACTCTTATATCTTGTCATGTTTTTTTTTAATAATATTTTTTTTTCATAATTTTTTTTATAACGTATACGTAATAGTTTATAATCGATCAGTTTAAAATATTTTTTTAAATATAAATTTAAACAAATTAATAAAATAATGATATATGTTCCGTTAAAAAAAATATTAAAAAAAATTGTCAAAATATTGATAATTTTTCTTTTAAGTGAAATCCAATAATTTCAATATAATAAAATGAAAATAAATAAAGTGATATTTGAAAAATGCTACTAGTTAAGTACTTGGGAGAATAAATTATAGCTGAGTGAACCAGTTGTTGAAGATTCCTCCATTATTTTAGTGTAACAGAACTGGTACAAAACGCCAAGGACCTTCGCACAGATTAACCAAATTTGGAAGAAGAGAGAAGCAGAAAATGAAGAACAAAGGTTTGTACCTTGTGTTGGTGATGACGGTGATCCAGTTTCATCTGAGCATGGGAACTCCATGGAAAGAGATGGAGTCCATGAGCAGTGACGTGGAATCAGAGTTCTTATTCGGTTCACATGTGGCCAGGATGCTATACGATGTCAGCCAATCTACGTCTGGCCGAACAGGTAATAGCAATAACCAAGCTGTAAATTGTCCACAGAGCAATGGTTATCGTAGCTGCTTGCCCTCCCAAAACGGTGGTGGCGCTAACAAAAACTGTGCTGATTACACCAGGAATTGCTGAGAACATGTTTCACTCTTTACAATTTCATTTCCAGTATTTCAAGGTTGTCTCTATGTTGTAAGATTGATGTTGTCGTTGTCAGAAACCGCGTGTAAAATAGTTAATGCTTTCTGTGTTACCTGTGTTGTATTATTCTGTATCATCTCCGAATTACTGAATGTTGACAAGAATAATTCCATGCGAGATGGAAAAAAAGTTTGTGAGAAATAATACATTACCTAAAGGTAAATTCTGGAGTTTGTTTTCCACACTTTTTTGTTAAAGTTGATTGAAAATGTAGAGTTTGACAGAAAGCATATAAAATAGGGATATGTTGCTTGATAATATTAAAATCACAAGTTGGTGAACAATAATGTGAATTTGACTTTAATATCTCAATGATTGCGTTGTTAAGAATTATTCTTGGAACCAAATTCTCTTAGAATTTTAGTTCTTTGAAGCTACCGAGTCATAAATACAGTCATCCGTTGTGAAATTGCATGGCAGAGCTTGATTGCTATGGGGTGAGGAGAGTAAACTACGGTTTAAAAAGTTAATATACTGTATCATTGCATCGCAATTGATTTCGTAGGTAACAAGAGATTACAATCAATTTTTTCTTTTTTTTATATAGACCACTTTTAAATTTATTGACCTAATTGGACGATCAGATTTTGTTTTTCTAAATTAGACTTCTTTAGTATAGTTTCTTTTTGTGTAAGATTAAATTTAAATCATGCTTTTTTTAGAAAAAAAAAATTGCATGATGTTTGTGGTTGGAATTACGCTTTTTGAGGAACAAATTTTTAAGGTTTAATGTTTCAATAGGTTTCTATTTTCGTCTAGAATTTCAAATAGATCTCTTTTTTTTGGCGTCTCAATTGAGTCTTTATTTTTATAAAATTAAATCACATAGTGTTTTTCCGTCAAATTGAGATGACGTGGTTAGGAAAGGTATGCTAGCAGTGTAATTTTTTGTTACGAGGTATTAAAAACGTGACTGAATTGTATTTTTTTAATTTTTGAATTAAAAAATGAAATATACAGAGTATACTTCATTTTTTAATTCAAAAATTAAAAAAATGCAATTCAGTCACATTTTCAATGCCACGTAATAAAAAACTACACGGTCAACATATCCTTCTTAACGGCGTCATCTCAATTTGACAAAAAGGTCCTATTTGATTCAATTTTAAGAAAATAAGGACTCAATTGAGACGCTGAAAAAAAATGGGACCTATTTGAGATTTTGGACGAAAATAGAGACCTATTGAGATATTAAACCAATTCTTAATATTTTTTTTTTACAGTTTCATAGATTTGTATACTTATTTACAATACATTATTTTATTAAAAATTTATAATTTGTTTGTAAA
The DNA here is from genome assembly GCF_000741045.1 of Vigna radiata var. radiata. NCBI lineage: Eukaryota > Viridiplantae > Streptophyta > Magnoliopsida > Fabales > Fabaceae > Vigna > Vigna radiata. Next base: position 11,431,528 of record NC_028351.1, read on the forward strand.
CTTATGTTGTAAAGTATTAGAAATATACATTTTAGAAGTGATAATGATTTTAAAAATAGTGAAACTCGATTATTTTAATATTAAATAGTTTTAATATAAATAGTTTTTTTATTAAGTTTCATTATTTTAAAACACTAGAAACCACTTTTCTAAAGTTATCTTATTACTCTTAAAGAGTTCTCACCCTCTCTTTGTCTCATTAAAAAATTGATATCGTAGGATTGATCTTTGCAACGAACTCTTCCACTTGAAATTAGTTTTTTCGTTTGAGTAAGTTAAGTTTCAATAATTTTCCTTGGTGTTTTCTATTATCTATTACATGTTAGCTTTGTTTTACTTATATACATGCATTTAGTCATTAATATGAGTATCTACTGATCAGTGGTTCTAATGTTATGTCCCAATCGTGTTTGTGTTGTTTCTAGGTGTAAATAGGACATCCATGTGAGTTTGAAGGGTTTTTGAGTCCTTAAAGAAAGTTCATTTATCTCTTAAGTAAAGAAAGCTAATTGCATTTGTTTTTAAGTTATGGATATCATGAAATGTTATTTTGTTGATTAAATGGTATGATGATGTTTGATTTGCTAATTTTGGTTTATGTTTGATGTTTGATATGTTGTTGTCTTGATTGAAATTGTATTGAATTTGGGAATTGAGAATTTGATCAATTAAGCCAATTGATATATGTCATAACATTAAAAACTATTTTTGAACCAAGTACTAAGAGGGATATACCAAATTAAGCATTTGAATAGGTGTCATTCTCCAAACGAAAGAATTTAAATCTGTTGTTTTTTTATACAACATTGAGTAGTGGCATATTGGCATTGAGCGCCAGCTCACTTGGCATGTTTGGAAGCATTTTGGGTTTAGGTTGCTAAGCACTAGTTTTGAACTGTTGAGCGTCAAATATTATGAATGGTATAGCACTGAGCGGGGCCAATGTGTCACTGAGCGCCCATTTTTGCAAATGGTAGCGTTGAGCAGTTTCAAAGGGTCGTTGAGTGTCATCCTTGTATTACAGGTTTATAGCATTTTAACTCCAAGGTGTTAAGCACCAAAAAGTGTCACTACGAGAGAGTGACAATGAGTGCCATAATTGGCACTGAGCTCCATGTTTTGCGAGAAGTCTGGTGTTAAACGTCACCTTTGAGTCTTTGTGTGTATATGTGAAATTGTTTGTCTTATTTGGCTATTTGAGATAGATTTAAAATGGACTTTAAGTAGGCAAGCTTCGAACTCATTGTCTCTAAACATGATTGGAGGCAAGCTTTTGACCTCTCTTTCAACCAAGTGCACCGTTTTAAGGGTGCGGACATGCCTTTTCTATGCCAAATGAGAGGAGTCATCCCTTGTAAATCCACCCGAGATGGTGTTTATGTGTCCTCTTAATGGGAAGTCTCTGCTTTTGGTCCTACATCGACTTCTGTTCTCGGATGACTCCCTTCTCCATTCGGTCTCATGGTTTGCTTTTATGGAACTGTGTGTTAGGCTCCACCAGCGAGGTGGACTTGCATCCAGGCGATCCTTCTTCACAAACTACCTTGGGTGATCGACTCTAATGAGCTATATGATTTTGTCTCTTAATGTTAAGCATTCTTACATGGTATTGCCTAAGTTTTTGTGATAAAGGCAGTGTTTGTTCACATCGATATTGTGAAGGGTCAACTTCTTCCTTAGAAGGGGCAACAAGTCAGTACTAAGGGCCTCCTCAAAGAATTTAGCCCGTGACACACTTAATAAGGTGGAATTACTGAAGCAAGGACCCTTCGATCGTTCTTTGCCTCCAAACAATTTCTTATTTGTCCCTTTCTTATCTCCTCCTAACGACTATGTACGCATTTTCTTGCGGAAGTCCCTTATCTCCTTGACCTGCATGTATTAGGTCGCTCTTTGTCTTAGTTCTTCCAAGTTCTCTACGGATTCATGCAAAAAGCTGTCAACAAATGGGCCCAATCACAATGTCATGATCATATGGTTCATGGTCACATCTAGGATAAGGTTTTGGATTTGCAAGGTTACCTTCCTGAAACTCTCCATGAATGCCCAAAGGGATTTATTCTTCTATTACCTAACATTGACCAAAGGGATCGATGTTAGGTGATGTGGTTAACTTGTGATGAATTAAGCTCCGAATTTCGATCGGATAGTCGCAAAGCAGTCTATTGAGTTGGTCGATAGTAGAGGGAACCAAGCTAGGGCTTCCCCCTTCAAAGAGGTAGGAAAACTCTACACCATATGGCGTCACTCATAGTGTACAACACCATTTGGTTCATGAATATCTGGATGTTCTTGTTCAGGTCTCTGGATCAATCGTACTTGTCAAATACGAGCATCTTACAGTTACCTGGCAAAGGTGTCTCGCTAATCCTCGTACTTAAAACAATTTCCTTGTCAACTACTTTAATGTTATCTTCTTTTCATTCGGGTAAGTTGTCCTCCAACCAATCAGAAAAATTTGATAAAGATACTCCGATGCTAAAGTCAATTTGGGTTTGATCAGTTAAACAATTAATGTTGTAATAAATGTGTAGTGAAAGATCTCAATAATCATACATTTGACCTGTATTTATAGTTTTCTTTACGAACTTTTGATTAGAGTTGACTTAATTATAATCCAATTTTGCTTAAACATGATTACTAACTTATTTAAATTAACTAAACGATTACTGAGTGATACATATCGTGCAATTTTTTTTTTTCGAAATATATATTTTTATCTGTGCACACAAAACCATTGCCGTTGCAAAGAAAAGAGGGAGAATTCTGCATAGGGAAAAAAAACTTGCTTCCAATAGTTTTTTTCAAAATATATTTTTGTATTTTGGAAAGTATTTTTTTTGGAACATATTTTATGTGGAGTGTTCTGAAAAATTCATTCCAGAACTAGGGAAGTTTATTTTGAAAATTTTGTTATAGAAGAAAACTTAGTTTGGAAAATTTGTAGAATATATATATTTTGGAAGCTGTTTTTCAGAAGGTAAAATGGTTATTTTGATAATTTAATGGGTGCGCGAAGAAATAGATTTGGTGCAGGAAGTATAGGAAAATGCAGCCCATATAAGACCCAGAAAAAAGAGGCAAATTATCATCAAGAGAGGAAAACTCATCTGTAGAGAGTGAATCTTCATGAAATTTCAAAAATATATTAGATATATTAAATTTGTAATCATATTATATTTTATTAAGATCAAATTTATAACTATCAAACGTTGTATTTGTGACCGTAGTAAGAATTTAATTTTAAAAATCTTTTAATTTATGTAGTAAGAAATTAATTTCAGAAGTATTTTAACAATATTGATGTATGCGGATTAATATACTTTTAAGCACTTTCATACCATTAAAGATATAAAATAGAATAATAACATGAGAAGCATAATCAAATAATTTAATTCATATTTGTATTAAACAGGCATTAATTAACCTAAGTAATGATAATTTATGTCTTTTAACTAAGTGATTTCAGGTTTAAATTCTTCCTAATGCCAACTTGATAGAATAAAAGGTTTGTGAAAATTTTAAGAAAAAGGGAAAAGTCATAGAAGAAATATTAAAAGAACAGCTGGAAACCTTATCATCTTTTCGAAGGGAACTCACAATCAAGTCCCTACATGTTTCACTCCTATTGATTAGTTTTTATCAAATTAAATCAGACATATATGGATAAAAAAAAAACAGAGAAACTCCTTAATCTCTTCAATTTTTATGACTAAAACGATAAAGAAACTTCCTAATGTCTCACCAACCACATTAATCTAAGAATAATAATTTTAATAGAACTTTTTTATCTAACTAATGGGTTAAGAAATAATGTATGTTTAATTATTTTTTATAAGTAGGAGTTATATATAAAAAAGATATTTAATTATAGCTGTTAAAAAAATTATCCAACTCATTTTGACACAACTTATTATACACTTACCAAATTAATTCAATTCGTTTTATTTATTTGTGAGTTTAAAAAAATTAAGTTCAGTTTGAGTTATCATGGATTTGTGAGTTAAATTAATTAATTTACTTAATTTATATTTTTTCTAAATCTAATTTTCTTTTAATATATAACCAAAATCTAAAAAATTTAAACTTATTTTAAAAAATTTCTTTTTTTTTATTTTAGACAATAAATAAATCATTCATCTAAAATTAAATTATAATTTTAAATAAAATATAAATAATTTAAAAAAATTATGTGTGGGTTGATGAATCAAAATCATCTAAATTTTTAATGAGTTGAATATATTTTTGATTTGTATTGAAATTTGTAAATTTCTTTATTTCAACTCAATTTAAAGTCGTGATAAGTGAAATTAACTCGGGTTTTAACCAATTTGGAGAACTTTATATTCAACCATTCATGGAAACTCTTTTGAATGTAATTTTTAAAATAATTTCATCTTCATGTTCTTCTAAATGTTTAAAATGAATAAGATATTTTTTAAGGTTATTTAAGTTTTTCCAAACCATACACGCGATAAGGAAAACTCCTATAGTTGTTTCCTTATCAGTGTTTATTCCTTTAAAAATTGTTTAACAAAAAACAAATTTGAGTGGAATGCTTTTTCGAATAGACTTGTGTTAGCGTGTGAGCCACCAATGGATTTTAAAAAATCTGGGCAATAAAATAAAAATATATATTTCTTGGTTACATGAAAAATAATATTAAAAGAATTAGCATGATGGAAATATAAGAAAACTCTACTTTATAATAACAAAATATTGAAAAATTAAGGAAGGATAAGTCATTCCATAGTATAAAGCATGGGTCCATCTTTGCGTCAAGTCAATTCTCCTCAATTAAAAAAGAAATAAAATAAATGTCTCTAAAATTCCAAAATACAAATGTGAGGTATATATAATTTTAACCTAATTTTCGATATTTTTTATTAAAGATTTTCTTATGAGTACTTTATTACAGGTTTAACACTCAAATATGTAAAAACAATAAGTGAACACATTATTTATCTTCCCTTTTAAGTGAAGTGTTCCCTAAAATTGACTTATCTTCGTTTGATTTAATATTGGATGTACTTTTATTTAGCATGTGTTTCATCTTAATACTTTGTTTACATTAGGAGTGAAATAAAAAGAAGAAGAAGAAATATATAAGAAGGGGAAGAACGGGATGAAAGACATACTATTTAAGATAAAAATGAAAGAAAAGAAAATAAAAAATTATTTTATTTGGATGAGTAAAAAGGAATTTACATAAACAAATAAGTGATATAAAAATATTTATATTGTGAAATCCTAAAAGCTTTAAATATTAGAAAAATAGGTAAAAGATTAAACTATATATATTAATATGATTTAAAGAATTTATTTTATTTTAAAGACGAATAATTATTTAATTAAAAAAATATAATTATATATTATTAAATATTAGTTAATATTATTGGATATTATTATATTGTTATAAATTATATTGAGATATTGTTAAATATAATTAGATATTATTATTAGATAATAATAATAATAATAAAAAAATAGTATTTTCCTTAGAGATATTAAGTTTATAAATATGTGAGGATAATGTTTGTGAAAAAGTTTTAATGGAAACAATGACAAGTGAAGGAAGAATGGAGAAAACGTCAAAGATTGAGTTTTGAAGAGGTTAAAGGAGAAATGAACAGTAAGAGGTAGGAGAAGTTTACATTCTTGTTTTTTTTTTTTTCTTTTGTTTATAAGTAATGTAATATTTTATGAGTTTAAATTGTTGAGTAGGTATTATTTAGTATTATTGTGATGACATGTTAATTTATGCTTGTTTGAAAACATTGTTAAAATATAAACAAAAATCTCACGTCGAATAAAATAAAAGATGAATATGAATTTATATACACATAAGATACCTCCATTGGTAAGGGATATTTTGGAGTTGTACGATAAGCAAATCTGTGAGGGCTTGGCCCAAAACGAACAATATCTTACTAGTGTGGAGACCTATATGTGTGTTGACCCTTCCTATAATTGATATTAAAACCGATGGTTCACGTTTGATGGCCAAGTTCAGACAAGTACGTCCTTCCATGGTAAGGTGAAGTCCTAGCAAACGGCTAGTGGTAGATAGTTAGATGAATCAAGGGAGGTGGAGAGAAAGAAATGCTCAGTGGTATAACCATGGGTCGTGAAAAAGAGCAAGAGATACTTAGTGCAGACCATGGTGTATTCGTGGATAAAAAAATAGACTTATATAGTGTAAAGGAGGTGGAGAACCATAGTCTTTTGTTTGAAGGGAAGATTGCTAGGATACAAACAAAAGTCTTTCTTCAAATAAAACAAGAGATTAACACGAGTTTATATACACATAAGATACCTCAATTAGTAAGAGGCCTTTTGGAGTGGTACCATAAGCATATCCGTAAGGGTTTAGCCTAGAGCGGAGAATATCTTACTAATGTGAAGACCTATATGTGTGTTGACCTTCCTTACAAAAATAAATGTATGCTTGTGTGTGGTGACTCAACATAAGGTATGAGTCTTTTCCCATAAGACTCTCTAGGAGAGCCGTGGAAAATAGAACCTAAAAACTCGGTCCTAGGAGAGAGGAGGGAGTGAACTTCGTTCATAAGACTCTTGGTGAGAAAGAGGGTCTTTAGCTATTAGGATACAAACAAAGTCTCATATCCGATAAAATAAGAGATGAACATGAGTTTATATACACATAAGATACTTCCTCTGGTAAGAGGCCTTTTGGAGTGGTATCAAAAACAAATCTGTGAAGGCTTAGTCCAAAGTGGACAATATCTTATTGTTGTGGGGACTTATGTGTATGTTGTCCCTCCTTGCAATTGGTATCAGAACCGATTGTTAGTCTTGGCGATCGGCCCTTCCATGGTAAGGTGAAGCCATGACAGGTGGCTAGTGGCAGATAGCCAAGTGAATCATGGGAGGTGGAGAGCATTTTGGAATGATACTAAAAGCAAATTCGTGAAAACTTAATCTAAAACAGACAATATCTTATCGTTATGAAGACTTATATGTATATTGTCCCTCCTTACATTAGCTTCGCAAGAACAAATGTCTCGTTTTTATACGAGAAGAGATTATAGTACAAGTGTTGAGGAAGGATGGTCAATATCGTGAAATGTTTGGATTAAAATTTATTTGTAAAACAATATTTTTTTTTATTTATATTTTCAAAGAGGATGAAGTTTTATTTTAAATTATATAATTTATATTAATTATAAATTTTAGGAGACGAAAAATTGAGTATTACATATATACTTATATAAAATTATTGTTGTTATTATATTACTGTTTTAATAAATATTAAAAAATTATTTCCTTAACATTTCGTGTGAAAAAAAAAATATCCCTTTAACATGTCGTGTGAATTTGGAAGAGAATCGTTTTTAATGAGTAAATAAAAAAATGATCATGTAATTTTGTTTTCTTAAACAACAATTTAATATATTCTATTTAATTTTATTCCATTTCCAAAAAGACAAAGACAAGCCTCAAATTTCAGTAATCTCAATACACTAAGCAAATTATGTTTAACTAAAAGAACAAATTATGTTCAATCAAATGTTAGTCTTTGTTGTCTACTTATAATAAATAATAGGCTTATAATGACTATTTTCATAAATAAAGTTGATCGAAGAGAGAATACATGTTATAATCCAAAAAAAAATGAAAGAAAAATTAGAAAAGTGTTAAGAAAAAGGTAGGATTATTCTAATGAGCGTCATATCTATATCCTTAATAAAAATAAATATAAATCTATTAAAATCATTTTTTAAAAAAATCAATTAATCACATTTAGTGTTTTTAAAAAAATTATTATCAATTAATATGTTAAAGAGTACAAACATAAAATTTACTTATGTTTTAAAATTCAGATGCGATTTTCAAATTTAAAAACTAAATGAATTAATCATTTTAAACTAATATTTAAATTAAAATTTGTTAAATAATCTTCAAAAAAAGTCAAATATAAATTTAAAATATTATTTAATAGGTTAAATATTGATAATTAATTATATCTATTATTATTTTATTAAGTTGAAAGAGTAAAATGTATTTAAATTTAAAAGAAAAATTAAATTCAAATTAAAGAAGATTCCTGAATTATTTTAGCATAACCCAACAGTACAAAAGCGACAGAGGTATTCACTGTGTACCATAATCTGGTTTGTCCAGTGAGAACACACAGTTCCCAAAAGATGAAGAAGGGTTTCTCCCTTGTGCTCCTCATCCTTCTCATCCACCACAACCTTCTCAACGCCGACAACTGTGTCACAGAGGATTGTCTCATCGCCAACGATTTCGAATCAGAATTCTCGTTTCCCTCTCATGCCGCAAGAATGCTCTACGATGTCAGCCAATCAGTCTCAGGCAAAACAGGCAACGGCAACAACAAAGCTGTAAATTGTCCACAAAAGCAAGGTTACCGCAGCTGCATCCCATCCAAAAACGGCGGTGGCCCCAACAAAAACTGTGCTGAGTATACCAGATACTGCTAAGAACACCTTCCAATTTCCTTTCTCGTTTTGAGGTTTTCCTTTTCTTGTTTTAAGGTTGTCTAGTCTAATTTAATTTCCCTGTCTTGTTATTCATACTTCAATTGTACTGTACTGTACTGTTACTGCCTCTGTATTATCATATCATCTGTACTCTCTCACTTTATCAATTTCTGCTTAAGAATAATTCCATGTAAGATTGCAAATAATAAATCACTATCTCTGCAGAGGGTTTCTTCAATTTTTGTTTTTTCATAAATTTTTTCAGATGTTTTGCATATCCTCACTGTTATATATATACTGTAAGAATTTCTCGGTGGTTTATCGTTCTGGAAAAGTGAAGTTTTGAGAGGATGAAAAGAAGAAGAAACTGTCAAAATTAAGAACAACTGAATTTCTGAAATGATTTGATTGGAGCAGGATATAGATTAATAAAGTGGAAAAAAATGTTCTGCATATTTTTTAGGTATAAACTGAATCTCAGTAGTATGAGGATGTTTTAAGGTATCGTAGTTTGGCACGTGAAATTGATTAAGATTGCAATGGAATTGGAATAAAATGTTTTTGATATTAACAAGTTGGATTTCTGATTTATGTTATGATTTCGTCAAACAGCGTTTTAAGAGAGATTCAGTAGTAAAGTTTCTTAATTAAAAAAAAAAAAAAACAGAATATTGTAATTTAGATTTTTAGAAGCGTAACTAAGAGAAAATTAAATTTAATATTTCATGATTTGATTATATTTAGATAGTAATTAAGTTGAAGAAGAGAATAATTGAAAGGTGTTTTTGGATATTAAAGAAAAATTTTGTTTGGTGTTAGATATTTTGGTGGGACGAAAGCAACCATTGTCGCCATTCCTTTGTCTGCTCATCAAATTCTTTCAATCACTTTCATATTTTGACAATCTTCGTTGCCAACAGCACTCGCCACCACCCTCTTTGTTTGACTACTTCAAACCGATTATGCTTTTAATTTTTTAATCCAACAAAAATATTCATGATTTCAAAGTTAAAAAACTATAAATGCAATTTTCTTCCATGATATAATCATAGTTTATCTTATTAATATTGATTGTGGAGTAATTTTTGACCAATCACAATTTAACACGTAATCAATGTTTAAATGTTGTATAAAAGATGTTGTCTAAATATTATTATCCGGATATATGTCATGGAGTAGAAAAACTTATGGGTGCTAATGTACAATTTTTTCTTTTTTTTTTTCCTTAATCTTTTAATGTTATTGTAGCTATGATTTTGATTACTTTCTCATTTAAGGAAATTTCTTGACACGTCTTTCTCTTCACTTTTAAGAAAACAAATATATAGAAAATTAAGTAATTTAATAATTTGGTTCCTTAAAAGAACATTTCCATGTGAATGTTTATACATAAGAGGGATGTAATCCAAAGTACATTTAGTTTTCACTTTTCTTCGCTTTCACAGGCAAAATGGTCATTAAACAAAAAAGAAATCTAACTTCTAAGTCTTTTGACACTTTTAGTAAGTCTTTCATCATCATCATAGTCTACAAGTGCTAAGCTAATCAATATACTACCTTATATTAATATAAGGTATTATAAGATATGTTTTTTTATATAAAAAAATTAAAAAAAAAATGAATTATCAGAATTTTATGAAAGTAATTATTACTTAAATAAAATAATTTTAAAATTTTACTCAAGTAAGAATTTGAAATTGTTTATATTTTCAAATTTATGTCTTCTTTTCATATTTTCTTTTCAATTCAATTTTAGTTGAGGTATCTAAAACCAACATATTATTAGGATAACTATTTTTTTATTGATGTCAATTAAGTTCTTTTTATTGATTTTGATAAGAGTTGTTTTTTATTTACATTTTCAGGGTTATTTTTCTTGTTTTTGTTATAGATTGTAAAAATAACAACATCGTAAAAATAATCCGAATTGAAGTTAGTGTAAATAATTATGGTCAACAAACGTATCAAATATTAGTTGAAAAAACATATTAAACTTTGACCAAAAAATATTAAATAAGATTGCTAAAAAATCATTAATATTATCTTTTAATTTTAATAGTAATTTAATATTTAAAAAATTACACTTAACGATAATTGAAATATTTTATTTAAATAAACAGATTAAAATTTAATAAATTTAAATACAAATAAAATAATTTGAAATAAGATAAACACAAATGTAATATATTTATACAAATTATAGAATTCTCATTTTAAACCCATGCTAAGGTTCAACTTTTGTATTTATTAGACGAGTATATTTACCAGCATGGTATCTTTGGGGTTTTAGCCTAGTATTTTAATAATTTCAATTTCAGAGTTTTCGCTATGATAATTATTTTTGTAACTTTTTTTATTTATTTTGAATTTATCCCGTCAGTAATAAAGAAACAACATAAATATTGGTTAAGGAGTTACCTTGGTTTTATCCGAGAATATTTATATGATGCTTCATTAAATTCAAGTTTTGTTCGTAAAACTTTCCAATAACTTGTCAGCTTTAATAAATCTAATCTACGAATTAATTCACTAGCAAACGACAAAACCGACATTAGATATTTTATTTTAGTGCTAATTAATCTTAAAATTGTGGATTGAACAATGATGGATTGTTGTTGGCACGTCACATCCTAACGTAAAGTTGCATAATTAGTGTGTATAAAAAATATGCCTTGTATTATGAATTACTTTTTTTTACATGTCGTTGGGTATTTTTACTTTCTAAAGTTCTTGAATTTGGGTGCTTAATTTTTAAATAATAGCAAAGTTATTCTTTTTATGGGGTAAAAGTTTTTTTTTCTGTTTTTTTTATAATTAATAATATATAATAATTAAAAATAGAATATTAGAACTGATAGGTATTTTAATGTTAAAAATTTAATAAAATAAATAAAATTTTATAAATATGTTTTATTATCTTAAACAATTAGTATCTCTTTAGAATTTTTTTTTCTAAACTTTCTTTTCCTTCTTTAATATTGTGAGCTCATGAGTTATTTTTAAGATTGAGTTTTCTTCAAGTTGATTGAGTTGGTATTCATTCTATCGTGTGTCGAAGGAATGTGTTTTTTTTTTTAATTGTTGTATCGTTTTTATTGTAATATGAAATTATTTTTTAGTGAAAAAGTTAATCACTCTTTTATAGTGATTAATAACTGAACGTAGGATCTTTTGATTCGAACCAAGATAAAATCATTTGTGTAATTTCTTTTATCCTTTCATCCTTTTATTTATAAGTTGTTCGATAAAAGTTCTAAAAGGAAACCAAAATTTTAAAAGAATTAATTCACCCCTCCCCTCTTGATTATTCTCCGTTTATCACACTCTTTAAACATTTTGTTGCGCGATACCAATCTCTACACAAAGTGTTATAATTATTTTGTGTTGAATATAGTGAAAAATTATATGTGGGATTAATCTCTCTTGTATTGAATATACACATAGGGTTCTTTATTTATAATAAAAGAAATATGGACTAAACTCAAAATATAGATAAAAAAATAATACCAAACTAATTAAAGATAAAAGATAAATATAAAATAAAGATAATATATCTAACACTTCCTCTAAAACTTGTGTATACAAATCATATGTATCGAGTTTGCTACTAATATAATCAATAGACTTAGTGAAAATATCTTCTTCTGCATTTAAGGGACACCAAATTGTTAATGATTTGCGAAGACGACATATAAAATGAAATACCAACTAGAAGACTCCCTTGAGCAACAAATTTGGGAAGTTGCTCCATATAAATATCTTCTCACAAATCATCGTTGAAGAATACATTCTTGACATCCAATGGATAAAAAAGTCATTGTTAAAGAGCTACCATGGCTATAATAAACTAACAAAAGCATTTTTTCCACGGGAGAAGAAGCATATATGGATGAGTCAAACGTAATGGTGATAAAATAGAGGTCAGAAGAGACACCAACGGAATAAGCCATTGATGAATAGGAGAGAGAAACCTTAAAAATCCAACATTCTTCAATCAAGGCACCTGAAAAGGAAAAAAAGGTAACATTGATGCTCTAAATAGTTGCTTGAGAAGAGACGAAAAGTGTGACCACGCACGACGAACGTGAAAGAGGAAAAAGAGCTACCCCGATGCCCTGAATCGTTGTGAGACGTGCCACCGTGTACGATGAAAAAGGGAGAAGATCCTCAACTTCAAAAGGTAAAGGTGCCAAGAGCGTGTGAGAGCTCCGATGAAGGCATCTAATGGCACGATGATTTCCTGGTCGAGAGAATCAAAATCATGTGATCGTCACTCGAAACTAGTACTCCGATAGAGTCAGCGTTAGACAACAGCATTGCCGATAGCGATGGTAGAAGGCGTCGCCGGCAGCGACGGGTATAGCAATAGAGGTGACATAAACTTTTTTCTCAAAACAACTTGACTTTGATACCATGTTTTATATAGTGAAAAACTATATATGAGATTAATCTCTCTTATGTTGAATATACACATAGCGTCCTCTATTTACAATAGAAAAAATATGCATTAAATTAAAAATACAAATAAGAAATAATAATAAACTAACTAAATATAAAAGATAAATATAAAATAGAGATAATATATATAACATTTTGAAAACTACCAAAACATCCAAAAATTGTTATTTACATGTTCCATCCAGCTGCAGACAAAACATTCTTTAAGATGCCTATACATTATATGTGACATTACTATTTACAACAATTGTCACGGTTGATATTAGAACCATGCCAGCTAATAAATGCATATATTTAAAAAAATATTTAGTTAAGTTAGACTAAAAAGTTTTCTTATTAAGACAACTTAAAGAGGGCTTTAATTTAAAGAGGACTTTAGTGTCGCACAAGTTTCATCAAATAAAACTAATTTTATCTCTTAACTAATGTAGTATAAACTAATTTTATCTCTTAACTAATGTAGTATAAAGGTTAACCTAGCTCAGTCCAAGGAACAATATCATGTGAGTTCTTTAATTGGATGCAAAAGAACATGTGTTTGGGTTTTTTTTTTTTTTTTGAAAACATAAAGTAGTCATAATTAAAGGCAAAAATAATTAAACACTACTAAAATTGAGAAATTGAAAATGCAAGATTGGAATGTAAAGTGCAAAACATATTAAATGAAATGTATGATCAAACTAAAAAGTAAAAGTAAATATCAAAATAAAAGCATTAACAACATAGCAAGTGCTCCAATCTATTGCTTAAAATTATGAAAAAGTCAACTAATAACAGTAAAATAGTGTATAACCCGTGGCTGATTTAGAAAATCAGATATTAACACTGGATTGGAGTTCATTGTGCAAAATTAAAATTAGGCAGAAAGACAATAAAATAAGAAAAAATGAAACAATGAAAAGAAAAGCTTAAAATATATTTAATTAAAAACGAACTACTGAAAACAAGTTTACAACATTGTCAAAGCTAGACTCCCCCTTAATTGTTACATTCCTTCAATATATAAACAAAACTTCTACCTCATTGTTACCGTCATTCGTCCAAAATCATAATTCTCCGCAACAAAAATTTGAATTCTTTATATATTTTATTGAGCTATTTAAACTTTTCATCGAACTATCTAAATTCTTCTTCGTGCATTTTACTGGACTATTTAGACTTTATTCATTTTCTACTTTATTTCTCTCTTCCCAGGAAGAAGATTTGCATTATAGAATTCAAGAATTAGTAACGTACCCATATAGAGAAAAGTGAAAGACAATAAATAAAAACTATAAAAGGTTAACATATAATTAATTTCAATGTACTAAATATTTGTAAATGTAATAATAATAATAATATAATTTATATAACTTTATGTTACATTAGTTTTATTTAAATTTTAAATACCTAAAAACTATCATTAAAAAACTCATTCCTTAGAACTAATTAGTCTATGCTCAATCTTATTTTTTTAAAATTAAATTTAGATTTAACTATAAAAAAGCTATTATTTCTTTAACGGAGAAAATAAAAACTATAAAAACAACCAAGCAATCATGTTTTTGACCGACTTAAAAGTACAACCACATAAGATATATACATGCTATTCAGTGCAAAGTCCAATATCCCAATTAAATCATATTCAGCAAGAAATATCTATGTCTTATAAACGACTTACAATCTAACAAAAAAAAATTACCACAGCATAACTCAATTTGATTTCATATAAAATCCCTACCCAAAGTTTGATTACTGCACCATTCAATCTTCCTTCTTCCTAAATGAGCACCCTTCACCAGTCTTAACCATGATAAAGAAAAGTTTGATTACTACACTATTCAATCTCCCTTCTTCCTAAATGAGCACCCTTCAGTTAACCTAGCTCTTCCACCGGTTGGTTGGCACAACACAGTCTGACAGTTACCACATACCACAACTGTCTGAGAGTGACTAAACACAGTTGTTCTGCATAGCCAGATTCACATCACTTATTCATATATCATTATAATCAAATTTAAAGAAGAAAAGAAATCCTACTTACATGTTGAAGCAGCCTTGGCACTTCACATCCTGTAACAGATAATCTAAAGTTTACTGATAGAGCTTTTTTATNAATAAAAAAATTAATAACATTTTCGATTTCAAATAATAATAAGAGATTCTGTACCATAAAAAAAGAATTTGGGGACTGAACAAGACGCTTGAGCTTGTGCTTTCTCTTCTCCAACTCAGCCGGAGGATTCAGCAAATCAATATCGTTTTGAAGAACCTATTCAAACACAAAAGCAGAGAAGCAAATTTCAATCAGAATACGATATGCATATAAATTATATCTTACTGTTTAATTTTCTTCTACGCAAAAATAACACACAAAGGTTCTATCAAACCATAAAATTATAAGAAAAATTGTCTGAACTTTGTTTGAAACCAAAACAATTCAGGAACCACATTTATCAAAAGAAAGGAAAATTTTATCATTCTCTTCTTTGTTTCATAGGTAATCATTTAGAGGAGGAAAAATGCATAGACGATTAGACAAATGAAAATAGAAATAGAAATATTGAAGAAAGAATCTCAGATCCAGTGCGAAAAATAAGACTCACCATTGTGCGCACAAAGCTGTTGAAAACCTAACAAGGAAGTCTTAACCCTAGGTTTTTCAGCAGCAGAGAAGTGAAAAGAGACCGTGGGAAAATAACTGGAATTATAAAGCTGTTGTGTTGATATCTGGACCGGCCCAAATGTACAAATTGATATTCATTTGTTGCTATTTACACTCCTACATTTACTTTCTGCACTTCTTGTTTTATTATCTACACTCCTTTTTTTATGTAAAATAATATGCTTACCCTCATTTATCTCTAACATTTCAAAGCACTCTTATTTCATTTGCACTCGTGCACTACCAACATACTTTTATGCTTCTTTTCGCTCAAATATTGTCGTAATGCTCTAGTATCAGAAGGATTAATTAAAATTACGTTTGTTTCTCCCTTGCTTATAATAATGCTTCTAGAATTATAAATATTAATTAAAATCAAGTTTGCTTCTCACGAAATTTTGGTTGAAAACGTCTCCTCATTAGGTATTTGAGAAACAATTTTGTTGTGGTTCTTATAATAGAATGCATTTATATAAACACATTTTATTAAACAGTATTATGGAAAGTACATCCAACCATATTTTTATTTATTTTTTTACAATTGAGAAAATACTTTATAAAACATGAAAATGAAAAAAAAATTAGAGAGTACTTTCCAAAATCTTAAAAATTAAATTATGTAACAAAATATACATTTGAAGTGATAAAATATTGTCATATAATTAAAATTGGTTTAAATTTGTATTTAGTTTCTAAACTTTAACGTAAAATTTAAATTTATTATTTTTCAAAATTTTAATATATTTTAGTCATCAAACTTTAAAAAAGAATAATATAATTTTTCTGTTTACTTAAACGTTGATTTGGCCTTTAACTTTTGTGAAGCTTTTTTAATTTGGTCCCAATATTTATTTTTTTTCAAATTGATCCTAATATTCATCAATTTTATTCAATTAAGTTTCTTTTTCCTAACTGCGTTAAAGTATTTAAGGATCACCTATACAAGTGGACATTTTATATTAAGTGGCAATGGTATATGTGAGGTGATTCTATTTTAATTAACTTTAATTTATTTGTATTATTGGAGAACATGAAAGGCGTGAGGTGGAACTCGGTAGAGCATCTGGAAAACTTAGTAAAACATGATGTGAACATAGTGAAGCATGTGAAAAACTCAGTTATTTTTGGAATAAAATAAAACTATGAATTGGGTTTTTATAATATGATAATTAAAATTACAATATAATTTTGAAAATTGATTTAAAATTTAAAATTAAAATCTCGTGCATAGCATGGATCCAATTATTTTATTGAATTAAATATGTTTTGATTCCTAAATTATCTAGTGTTTTTGGTTTTTGTTCATTTTTTAAACTTTATTTTATTTAGGTTTTTCTTTTTAGAAAGTTATGGATTTAATCCTCCGTCACCAACACCATTAATTTTTTTTTTTTACATGACAAATAATGTGCCACTATTTGAGATATGTGTAAGGTGTCATCAGGTTGGCAAGATAATTCGGTGGCAAACGGTGTGCCACATCAACAGTTTGGAAAGGTTGGCAAAACACATATATTGTGTCTCCAAGTCGATAATACATTTGGATAGCTCAGTAGGAAGCTCAGATAGTCCGACAAGGTGAATGGAGAACTCAGATAACTTCGTGAGAAGTTTGGATAGCTCGGTAAAGTGAAGGGAGAACTCAGATAACCTAATGGGAAGTCGAGATAGCTTAGTAAGATGTTTGGAGGACTAAACTAATTTGGTCGGTAGTACCTTACCGAGCTATTTAGACTCTAAACGAGCTATCTAAGTTCTCTGTGCACCTTATAGGATTATTCTAATGCCTAACCAGGTTATACGAATAACTTGTCGACCTGTGAAAACAATACACGTGTATTACCGACTTTATCAAGTTAGGGACGTGACCAAGTTATAAGAATATCTTGTCGGCATATGAAAATAGTATACGTGTATTGTCAACTTTATTAGGTTAGGAACGTGACAACATTTTTCATTGAGCTATCTTACTAACCTAAGACACAGGAAACATTTCTCGAATAAGTTGAGGACGTGACTACATAAAACTAACTGAGTTGGTCATATAAGACTAAATCTATGATTTTTTAAAAAAGAAAGAGATGAAAATAGAATAAAATTTGAAAGAGGAAAAAAACAAAAAAATATATGATAGAAAAAAACATATTTAACCGTAATATTATTCAATGAATTATGACACCTACTAACATTAAAAATATATGACA
This sequence comes from Vigna radiata var. radiata, assembly GCF_000741045.1. Classification (NCBI taxonomy): domain Eukaryota; kingdom Viridiplantae; phylum Streptophyta; class Magnoliopsida; order Fabales; family Fabaceae; genus Vigna; species Vigna radiata. Next base: position 11,449,302 of record NC_028351.1, read on the forward strand.
CCTACTAACATTAAAAACATTACGAATTATGACACCTATTAACCATAATATTATTCAAGACTAATACTATATATATCACTTTCGTTGTAGTCATAATGGTCATGGGAGTGTGTGAAGAAATTGTGAGGGTGCAGGAAGGAAAAGAAAAAAATAAAATAGGAAATGAAAGGAGAAATTAGTTGAACTCACATGCATGGATTACGAGATAAAAGGTTTGAAAGATGGAAAACACACGTGCATTGACAAGTTTAAATAAATGCAAAGCTCCCCAGCTCAAAAAGCCCAAAATATCTAAAAAAATCAACTAATTATTAGATTTTAAATTATATCTTTTAAACTATATTTCGAAAAAAAAACTCTTGTATTTAATTAAGAATAATCACTACAGTACTATATATATTTATATTGAAAAGGAGGGAAATGACTACATAGGGTTGTTGGTTTGTGAGAGAGAAAAGAAAATGAAGAAGGGTGTGTGGATGGTGTTGCTGATGATTTACGTTGTGAATGCCAAGTATGAGGGTTTCATAGGCAATAACTTTGAATCAGAGTTTTCATTTGATTCCCATGTCAACAGAATGCTCTATGATGTCAGTCTATCTGTCTGTGGAAAAACAGGCAACAGCAACAACAAAGCTATTCTTTGTCCAGAATTACTGAATTATCGTAGCTGCTTGCCGGAACCAAATGGAGGTGGCCCTAGACGTTTTTGTGCCGATTACACTAGAGGTTGCTAAGAACATATCTCACTCTTTATCATATGAAGTGTTTTTTTTATGTTGTCATAATATCTCATGTTGTATGTATGCAATAATTAATATTAACTGTAATATTGTTTATCATTTGTACTACATGTTCATCAAATGTTGATATATAGAATAATTCCTGTGAGATGGAAAAGTTTCTGAGAAATATATATGCATATTAACCGCAGGAATTTCTGAAACTTTGTATGTAAATTGTGTCAGAAGTTTGAGAAGAGACAAATCACACCAAGTTAATGTGATCACACAGCATAGAAGTAACAAAAAAAGAGTTACGATTGTAACTTATATGTATGAATTGATAAAAGTTGCAAGGGAAATGCAAATGCTCTTTATGTAAAGAGCTGGCTGTTTTATAATACAGACTGAAGTATTAAATTTAATTGTCTTGATTATGCTTTTTGGATCTGAACATAAGTTCGATATAAACTAATGATTTATCAATTCTATAATATTGCATAAGTTTTAGTATATACACAAAATAAAATAACTGATATTAGTCGAATTATAATTTCATAAGTCAAACTTATGTTCGGGTTTAAAACATTCTTTTCAAACAAGATTTGAAAAAAAGAATATTTCAATAGAGTCTTTCAACTAAAATTTCATTTGATTGGACGTTGTTTCTATGAACTATTGAAAAACTTTCTAATATAATATTAAACATTTTTTTACGTATTTAATTTGTTTCTTATAAAAATAATCTCTAAATTGACAAATAACTAAAAAAACTTATAGAAAAAAAAAGTAAGAAGTGAAAGTTTTAAGTCATAAAACACATTAAGAGAAACACATGAAAAACATTTTCAACCAAAAAAAATACATAAAAAGCTGATCACCATGGTAAACTTTACATATTCAAGAATAAACAATTAGTTACAAAAACGGGATTAATGGGTGATTGAATCTTTATCTCCTACTTAACTATTACAATATCTTTTTCTGTATCTAAATCATATAATAATAAGTGCCAAACATTGATCAATACCTTGTTTTTCATGATATAATACAAATATTATTTTCAAATTCTCTTCAATATATTATTTTAACTTTAACCCAGTCGTTTAAAAAATATAGATGAAAATAGAAATTAATCTATCACTGTCACACCTATTTACAAATAATAGACAAATCCAACTTAATAAATAAAACAAGAAAAAAAAAAGTTGTACTTTTTAAAGAAGGTATATTTAAAAAAAAAATATATAAAAGCTTCGGTAATAATTTAAGATTATATTAAAATATGTATAATATATTATGTTATAATAAATTTTAATAATTTCACGGAAATGGAAGGGCAGTGAAATGGCAGAGATAGAAGAGGGTGGTGAGGAAACTCAAAGGAATCGCAGAACGAACTGAGAAAGACAACAACACACAGATCTGTTGGTAATGTTGGAGAACGCAACATAAACCCTCCAAACAGACAGAAATTTGACAGAGAGAATTAGTGAACCGCTGCAAGTGTTACTCAGGTGCGTTCTGCATAAATCGTGACCTAGAAATCAATATAATTTTTTTGCTCGATTTCACAGGAGCCTAAGAAAAAAACGATTCTGCATGCGAGGTAACTAGGTCGGAGGGTGTGGATCCAAAAATCGTCTTAGGATGTTTGAAAATTAGAGAAGAACCTAGCTTAGTTCTCAATTCATGCCATTGCATGACCAGTAGGATGAATGCATATTTACCATTTGCGTTAAATAATGTATGATAGCTAAATGAATTTTGAAAATGAGGGGACTATTTATGATGCTGAATAAAAATAATTAAGGCAAAGATGTTATTGTGCCCCAGAGTAGAGTAAGACAGTGGGATGCAGAGAGAGACCAGAATTTGAGATAACTATCAGAGATGGTATCTGAAAGCTAGGGCTGCAGCGAAAGGGGCTTCCATGACGGCAGAGATCGGAGGAGACATGGAGGCAAAGGAAGGCACGAAACAGGTAAGGAAAACTGAAAACTCTTATTATTGCTTTTGATAATGTTCACACTCAATAGAAAAAGGAAAACTCTAGCTTATATATGTTTTCAGTAAACAGAGGAAGAAGGGTAAAGATGAAAATCCTAACCAAAAACTAACAGAACTAACCGATTACTGCTTCTAAGCAGTAATCCTAACTAACAAACGGTAGTGATGGTAACAACTGTTACTTGATTCGTTTGGTCCATTTGACAGTCAATTAATTTGGAAGTTATGGTTTTAACAACTCATAGTTCTACATCGTCACCATTGGTCTGATCAGGGCATTACCTTGATGACATTAGTTTTTTTTTTTTTTTTTTTTTTTTATAATTTGATCTCCTCATAGGCATTGTTCTCACAGATTCTTTTTTTTCTTACTTTTATTCCAAATTTGTTTCAGGGATGAGAAAGTTTCAGGTTATTGTTGAGCTCAATTGTTCTCTGCAAACTTCCTTGAATGTGGGGGTTTTATCAATGGGTGTTACAAGTGCACAGCCATAAACAATTTGAATCCTTACACACCAACCAGAATGTTGTCTAAAAGAAAACCGCTTTACAGATTCCCGTTCATTCCCGTGTCTGTCCTTGTCATATGCCTCTCGTTCTTGTTGTTGTTCTATTACTATGCGAAACCTAGTGCTCAGATCTCTAGATTGTCCAATATTTCAACATCTCATACCCCTCAATGCTCCAGCCAAGCCCTTACCTTAGGGGAGAAATTCATGTGGTATGCACCTCACAGCGGGTTCAGCAACCAACTTTCAGAGTTCAAGAATGCTATTCTAATGGTTGGCATACTGAATCGAACTTTGGTGGTTCCTCCTATTCTGGATCACCATGCTATTGCTTTAGGTAGCTGTCCAAAGTTTCGGGTCGTAGATCCAAAGGATATTCGGATATCTGTTTGGGATCATGTGATTGAGCTTGTCCAAAGTCGAAGGTTAGTAAGTTTTTTTCACGCATTGCAATTAATGATTTATGATTTTCTGGGTTTTAAGTAGGGCTATTATAGTTATGTAACAATGCAGAGTACTTACACCTGGCCTTGTACAAGCACTGCTGTAGCAGATCAGTTTAGTGTAGTGGACCAAATTGCAGTTGTAAACAATCCTTGTTGCTACACTGTTGATTCTAAAAAAGGTCCCTCTAAACAAGGACATCAGGGCTTTTCTAGAGGTTTATCTTTGGGATTTTAGTTTCCAAAATTGAAGTCAATAGATCCAATTATATTGAAAATGATAAAGAAGACTAGGATTTGGAAGATGATAATTGATAATTCCTATATATGAAACTNGTACTTGACTTTTATTGGTTTTTACATGTATTTTGTTTAAGAGTCCAAACTTTTGAGTAATTTAATGTCAGCTTTGAAAGTTTTGTTGCATTTGTTATACATTATATTAACTAAAGGGTTTTCAAAGTAGTGTCTACCCTTCTAAAGCATTTTTTGAGCCAGCCACTAAGTGCCGTTATTCGAGATTTAAATAGTTGGTATTTTTGTGAAGAAAGCTGGAAGTGATGCTTTGGGTATGTATTTGTCTATATGATTAAGATGAGATTGACTGAATCAATTAAAATTTCACTTACTAAAGCTTCTTCTAAATAAAAGTGTCGGAATGGTGCCTAGAATAACTTCAACATAGATATTTTTTATTTTTATTTTTGTGTATTTAGTTGTTTTGTTTTTATTTTCAGTTTACATTCCTTAGTTGTTGAAGATATTATCATGATTTAACACTATTTGTGCCTACAAATAATATTTGGTCCAATATGTGATATCATGGTGAGATAAGGCAAAGAAGTGTCGTTTTTCGTCCTTGTCAAAAATTATTTTTACAAGAATTATGAATTTCAAATCTGTCAAAGAGATTTGGGATTATCTCAAGAAAGAATACTTTGGCTGTGAAAGAACCAAAGGCATGCAACCGTCCAACTTTGCTAGAGAATTCTGGAGAATTCAAGATGCAGAGCATCAAGGAGACAAAAACAATTAAAAGCTATGCTGATTGGTTGATGAGTATAGCAATTAAAGAGCAACTTGTTGGGAAGCCCTTTCTAGATGAAAAAATTCTTCAAAAAGTTTTGGTTACTGTTCCAAAAAAAATGAGTAAAAATCTCAGCTTTGGAGGAGGAGAAAGACTGGTCAACTATCACCTTAGAAGAATTGGTAAATGCTTTACAAGTTCAGGAGCAAAGAAGAATGATGAGACAAGCGTGTTTTTCACGTAAAAGCACAATTCTAGTGGTGGAAAAGACAAGAAGAACAATAAATGGAAGAACGAAAAGAAAGAAGGCTCCAACAAGGATCAAGGTGAGAACTTTACCCTTGTTCACATTGCAAAAAGACAAATCATCCAAAGGAAAAATGTTAGTGGAGGCCATTTGGGACAGTAGACAGAATATGAAAGTCTAAATCATAAGAGGCATAGGTGACTTTGGAGGAGTAAGAAGATGAGCAACTCTTTGTTGCAACATGTTTGGTTACAATCAACACTTCTAGTGACTCATGTTTAATAGAGAGCGGTTGAACAAACCATATGACCAACGACTAGAGGCCTTTTAGAGAGCTTGACAAAGCTGTTGAACAAATCATCTCTAGCTATTGAAAGCTTGTTAGGTTTGAAGTATATCTCTAATTTTTTATATGTGCTTAACATTGACTAGAATTTGTTGAGTGTTGCACAACTTATGGAGAAAGGCTTCAAAGTCATATTTGAAGATAATTGGTGTTTGATCAAAGATGTACACAAGGCAAAGATGTGTTCAGAGTGAATCTAATGAAGGAGAAGTAAATAGATTTGTCAAGCACAATCACCAATGTTGATCTATGGCATAAAACACTTGGACATTTTCATCTTACAGGAATGTTATACATGCAAAAACATGTCTTGGCCAAAGGTGTCTTAATGATTGAAGACAAGTTGGCAGATTGCGCGGCTTGCCAATTTGTCAGCTAGTCAGAAAACCATTTCCTCAAACCACTTGGAAAGCAACTCAAAGGCTACTAACTAGAGCTTTGAACAAAAAAGGCTCCATTTGAAGGCTAGTTTGGATACAGACCAAATTACCAAATTTGAGAGTTTGTTGTTGTGGTTGTTTTTTCTGTTGTTCCACATGTTAAATATGATAGAAAAAAATGACATTGAGAGTTATTGGATTGACCTCAACACAAACAACCCATTGGGGTGAAATGGGTTTATAGAACTAAACTAAATGCAAATGGTTGTATAAATAAATACATGGAAAGATTATATGCTCAAGTGTTTATAGTAGATTTTTCGTAAACGTTTGCTTCCATTGAATGCCTTGATGCAATCAGAATGTTGCTTGCCTTGGCTGCACACAAAGGTTGGAAAATTTACCATTTAGATGTAAAATCTCCATTTTTAAACGGTATTTACAAGAGGAGATTGTTGTGGAGCTACCAAAAGCGTTTCAAGTCAAGGAACAACAAGACAAGGTTTACAAGCTAAAGAAAGCCTTGTATGATCTTAAGAGGCTCCAAGGGTGGCTTGGTATGTCATAATTGATAATTATCTTCAAAAACTTGGATTTATTAGAAGTGCAAGTGAAGCTACATTATATGTGAAAAAGATAGGAGCAAGAAAAAGATGAATTCTTTAATATATCAAAAAATATGTAAAAGAAATACTGAAGAAATTCTGCATGGAAAATTGCTAGTCAGATTTGTTGGAATTATTCCTAGAATAACCAGAACATAGATATTCTTTATTTAATTTGTTTTAGTTCTGTTGCTTTGTTTTTATATTTGTCGGAGATCTTGAGGAAAGTTAAGGTTGTGGTCTTAGAGGTATAATATTAATCGCTTTGCATCCATCCGATGCGTTAACCATAGTTATACTTACTAAGCCCTCCTTTTCTTTTTGTATGATTTGTTTAGCATACTTGTTTTAGCATTATAAACATTATTAATACTCATATTCCCATCAAGATAAATCGCTCCCCTTACCCTATTCCTGCCTATGTTTGTTATAAGAAGTGATGTCTCTCTTAACAGTGGGACCTGGGAAAAATGGTGATATTTTAAGCTATTTCCATGACAATCAGATACTGACCACTTCGTTCTTTACAATTCCATGATTTTCACGTTGCAAAAATGTTTCTAGTAGTTGTTGGCTTGTTGGTTTCGTATATGATTGCTAACAAAGTTTCCTATTATATCATAATAATAGCATTGGCTGTAACAATGGAAGAAAAATTTAAGGGCATGAATGCCTTTCTTGCATAATTTCTGTATTATTGAAATTTTATATCTGAGATCGAATTTCACTTTGTGTGTAAATTAATTAGTCATTGTTCTTGCAGGTATATATCCATTGCTGAAATTATTGACATCACATCATTAGTTTCTTCCTCTCTTGTTCGAGTGATTGATCTTAGGGATTTTGTATCGATATGGTGTGGCATCAGCTTAGATTTGGCTTGCGTAGCAGATACAAAGTTGCATTCCCCTGTTTCTAAAAGCCTTAACCAATGTGGATCTCTGCTAGCTGGGCTTCATGGTAGTATTGAAAAGTGTATATATGCTGTCAATGAGGATTGCAGAACTACAGTATGGACTTACAATGAAGATGGGCATGGAGACGGTATGCTAGATTCATTTCAACCCGATGAAAAACTGAAGCAGAAAAAGAAAATATCATATGTTAGAAGACGGAAGGATGTATTTAAGACTCTAGGACCTGGTTCTGAAGCTGAATCAGCCTCACTGCTGGCATTTGGAACCCTTTTCTCTGCCACATACAAAGGTTCTGAACTATATGTGGATATCCGTGAGTCTAATCAGAATCAGAGATTTCTATCTCTTAAGGAGAAGACTAAACTTCTTTCCTTTGTCCCAGAAATTTTGATAGCTGGAAAGGAGTTTGCTAAACAAACCATAAGGGCTCCATTTCTTTGCGCACAACTTAGATTGTTGGATGGGCAGTTTAAGAATCATCAAAAGGCCACATTTCAAGGATTAAGGCAAAAACTAGAATCTTTAAGGAAGGAAGGTCCTCTACCAATTCATATTTTTATAATGACTGATCTTCCTGGAGATAATTGGACTAATACTTATTTAGGTGATTTAGTTAGTGAGAATCACAAATATAAGTTATACTTTTTGAAAGCGAATGATAAGCTGATTAAGCGAGCAGCTATAAAACTCATGACAGCTGGTCATGGGCAGAGGTTCCTATCAAATTCATATAGTGTAATTGGTAACAAGTATTGTTCCAGTCAGAGATTGCCAGATTTACTTCTTTATGTTGAGCAGACTGTATGCAGCTGCGCATCTCTAGGTTTTGTTGGAACACCTGGGTCAACAATTGCTGAAAACATAGAACTCATGAGAAAATTTAGCTCAAGTTCTCAGAAATGTTGATGATTTTGTGGAAAAGCAGTGAATGCTGATAGGGGTTTTAGGATTGATGGGGTGGGAGTTCAATCATGTTTGTACTAGAAGATGGTTGAATACGCCATGTTCTGAGATATCCTTTCCTCAAATTTTGATGATTCGTCAGCTTTGTGAGGCAACAGTCATCTGTTAGGAGATAGACACTACAGTCAAGAGCATTGTTGTTATTTTAGGTATGAACTCTGCTGCTCGTGTTTTATCCCCAAAGGTTAAGGAGTGTTATTTTATTGCCTAATTAAAAGAACATTTTTTTTCCTTATAACAGTAGTAATTTCTTCACAAAGCATTCTCGGAACTCATTTCTTTTTACCAAAAACAGATTGCGTTAACCTTTCCAAGCATACTCTCTTGATGCGCTCCTGTTTTTTTTTTTTTTTTTTTCACATAAATAGTTAATTCAGAGTGACCATTATTGTTTGATATATCCATAACCAGAAGTATGGATGAAGGAGGAAAAAGTAATTTAAACCATGAAGTAAATTAGCATTTCATGAGATTTCGGTTAACCTTTTTATGTTTACATGCTTTCTCTCTCCTACTGAATAAAGTTTATGGCTAGTTTGTTACATTTGAACTTGCTTTGTTTCTTGCTTCCACTTTGTACCTTGTTCTACTTTTAACATAAGGCAGTATGCTAAATTGTGGTTGTTTGGATCATAACATGTTCTTTTGCCCTCCAACTTGGAGTGGAGCTGGTGTTTATGACATCACAATGGCTCCAATGCCTGAGATTTTGTATCGTCTGGAGCAAGTTGAATTGCTACTTCGTGTAAGACAAGAACACTACCAAATTGTTTCCAGTCACGATTGTAGTATGCTTGAGGCGTGCTAATTTACAAAAGAATGAATGTGTAGTTACTTCTGAATTATAATATATTGACTGAGGATTTGTTTGGATACTTAATTTTCTTCCTTCTTTCCTTCTACATAGATCTCGAGTGTTGTGGAATATGGTTTGGTTTGAAGCAAACCATGCCAGTTTCCACCAATTAGAAATCAATTGACATTGCTTATGGCATCAACTCTGTTCAATATTCTGTAAGGAGAGTGTTACTATTAAAAGGAACGAACGCTTAATAAATAATACAACTTTTAATTAATTTCCTGTTAAGAATGTTTTATTATCTCATATATTAAAAACCGCAATTCATTAATAGAAAAGCAACACGCTGCTGATTTTCATTCAACTTCCATTTGCCACAAAATTCATCCAATGTAAATTCAAATAAAAAAGATATGTCAATTGTAGATTTTATTTCAAGTTAAGAGTTGCATCATTCTAGAAAAACAGAATCCATGTGGCAATGTAGGGTTGGGTTAAGTAATTTTAACAAGGTTTGTTGAATAGTTTGTTGTCAATTTTGTTCATTCTTTTTTATTCCATCGAGACACTAAAAAACATTAAAGAGGTGCACAACGTTTCTAAAACTAGAACAAAAACATGACCATGATGAACTACAACATATATTGTTTTATTTGTTTCCTTCCCCTAGTAACAAACGAATTTTCCTCTCTTCATTTGTTCCAAGATTTGGACAACTCTTCAATCTCATACACAATATTAATTTAACAGTAATTGAAGAAATAATCCAATAATCTCAGAGAAAAGTGGAGTCACACTGTTGCAGAATCCATTCAAGCAATTAGCAATAAGAGTCATAATATGATTTTATTCATTAGGAGTAATGAGTAAGCAAATTCTAGAACCTCCCATTAGGAATTATTGTTAGAAGGGATGGTTATATATATAGGAATTGTAAATTCTGTTTTGGACAGTCAGTAAAAGTATTTTCTCAGTCTTTCTCTCTCTTTAGAAGGTTTTTCTGTCCTTTAATACAGAGACTCTTTGCATTCACATTTTGCATTCGCATCATTTGGTGCTCTGGTTTCTTCCCATCATGTCGGAATCCGTTCCCAAGACCCAGTCAGAAAAAATGGACGAGATGCTCCATAACATGTCTCTTGTCATCGTCAAGACACGATATAATGACTAGTAAAACTCATCAAAGAATATATGAAATGAATTTTTTGTGAGTTTAAATTAACTTGTATACATGAAAAATAATTTTTTGAGAAATATCAAAGAATTACATCATGTTTTTTTTAATGTTTTATTTTTATAGACAATACAATTCATGTATGTGTTACGTTGCTACCGATCATATCTTGTTGATAAGAAAATATATGAAAGAACTAATCTTAAGAAATACTAGGTGTTAAATTGAGTTAAAGTGACTCATAAAGTTGATTAATTACGGGTTGAACTAAAAAAGATTTAGTTCAAATTTATTTTTTGATGAATTATAAATTTTGTAACTCAATACTAAGGACTAATAAGTAGGATCGAATATTTTATTTTTATAATTTATTTTATACATTTATGTAGTATTTATGGTACTGTAATAAAACTATATTGGCTCATTCAAATTCTTTTATATAGTATCAGAATAAAAGTGTTTACCTAATTTTTTAAATATTATTATAAAAGTAATAATTAAAAATTGAAATTATACGATAAAAAAATTTTATTGATCAATATTTTAATGTTTAAAAATCAAATTGCAAATCTGTATAATTTTAATAAAATTATTTACAATAAAAACAGTAAATAATATTGATAAAAAACTATAATAAAAATATTATTATTAATGAATTATAGATTAACCTACTCTTAATTTGCCTCAAACTTTTAAAAGTAAGTGAGTCGAACTTACTTCAATCCACATCCCAAAAATTAAAACTTTCTCATCATGCCTCATACTTGTCATAGCTCAACTTTTTTCAGAAATAAATAGCATAAATTAACTAACATTCTTGAACCATTAGCTTAAATGTTGGCTCTAAAACTACTTCGAAATTAAGGTTTATAAATGAAATAAAATAAAATATTCAATATGCGTCTTTCATAATTTTTAACTTAAAAGAGACGATTTCTTAAAGAATAAGAGTCTGCAAGAGCAGAGAACAGATAAGAGATAAACGAAACAAAATAGGAAAAAATAAAATATATGGATGGAAAAACTGTTTTTATTTTAAAAAAAACTATCTATCATTAATAAAAACTAATTTTGATTTATAAAGTTTTAAGCTAATTCACTTTTTTTTAACATTTTGAAAAAAAAAAATCTTACTGTTTGTAAAAGAGCCTTCATTTCATAATAAAAATATAAAAGTAAATATATACATTTGACCACACTTTAATTTAAAAATACTATTTCTAATCTGTTGAATAATTTTTTAAAGAATAGGGTTACTTTGAATATTTCAAAAATTAACTTTGTTAAATAGTGGAATGGAACTATGAAGAAAAAAAATTGATTCCATTCAAAAAAAAATACATTCACTAACACTTTAACCCTAATATGTTATAAAATTTTCAAACAAATACTGTTACTTTCCTTAAAAATCTCAAGAAAAAAAAATATAAAAATACTATAAAAATTGAAGTTGATTTCATAATGGAACTTTAGCTCATTGGCACAGTAAATTGCTTAATTGAAACCCACACAATAGCACAGAACAACAAACCTAGAATCAGCTTAGTTTAGGCCATCAGCCACACCAGCATTGTCAAGAGGTTCAGTAGAATAACAGAAGAAGAAAGTTCACTGGTCTAAACACAATGCAATGAGAACACTATCTATTTTACACATGATTCATCATCATGGTAGATTTGAACCACAGCCATGAATTAATTAATTCCCTGGAGGACCACCAAAGAGGTATCCCAAGGAAGATCCACCTCCTGGAGCAGCATGAACCTTGGTAGATGGTCGATCCTGCACCCCAAAACCAAACCATCATTAAAAACAAGTTCAATTGTTTTAGGCATTCAAAAAATAAATTTTAAATAAAACTGATACATTTTAACATAAATTGTTTTATTAGTAAATAAAAATGTCTCATTCTTAAATTTATTTAAGCTTGTCTAACCCTTAAGCCACATCATTGTTGAGTGTTAACTCAACAAAGAGGAAGCCAGCAGCAGCCTTGCAAATATTACATAAGTTGCACAAAGTACAGTATTTGTAAACTCATATTATGTCAAGAACAGGAGGTAGGATTTATGTTATTCTTCCAACCAAAAAGGCAAGAGAACCATGAAAGGTAGCTTAAGCAGAGAGACATGAACTATTCTTAAAGTTTTGAAAGCTTTGCGCTAGAAATTTCTGCTAAAAGGATCTCCCACAATGTAGTACTACTGCAATTAAAAACCATAGACTTTGTTTTGCCCCTTAATTTTATCAACACCAAACTTGTAACTTCACTACTTTTAGCTGGACAATACTAGGAAATGCAAGAGGAGGAGACTCCAAAATGCATCAAATTTACTGTGAAAGCTTCTAGTACTTCCTAGGCTAATGTAAGTGGAGAGAAACAAGAATATTTAAAGCAAAGTTGAAGAAAGGGCAGGTTAAAATTAAAACAATCATAATAGATAACTTGGAAAGATAATTACAGTGAGAAAGTTGCCACAGTTTTGGCCATCAGCACGATGGTAATTGTTTTTGAGACTTCCAGGAATTCCAGCAGGAATTTGCTTTTCAACTGGTGCTGGACTTTGCTGCTTTTCAACTGGTGCTGGACTTTGCTGCTTCTCAACTGGTGGTGAAGGAGCACTAGCATTTTGAGTGCGTGCAGCCTGGTTAGCACTTTGAACATTGCTGGCAGGCTCCCCACTGCCGAAGAGGTAACCCAAGGAACTCTGGCCACCACCAGCACTCACACCACGACCCATTTTCCCTCTGTTTGGTGATGCTAAACAACCAAAATAGCAGCATCACACTTTTTGTCACTAGGAATTTTACATCCAAAATTCACAGAAGAACAAAAACAACAGACTCATATGCAGCATATATAACCAAGAGCCATCAGAAATCAACAAAAAGCAACAACTACCTACAATTGATTCCTTATTTAAACCAGTGAAGTATTTATTATGTACTCCAATGTAAGTAATGGGATTGGTTTTCAATGAACTCGGATAAATATTTTACATTTAAAAAAACACATAAACTTTCAATGAGCATACACACATGAGTAAGCTAATCAGTTGGTAGAATGGAAAATGCAGATGTCAAAAACGAAATGAATAGGGAAATGGCAAGATTGAGAATTGGGAAAATTTAAAGCTATGCATGTAGAGGCCAACAAAATGATTTAAAAGGTTTTCACGTCTTACTCAGAAGAGTAAAACCGATATAAATAAATACTGTTATTTTCCTAATTCATTCTTTAATTCGTGCAATTTTATGTAGAACATTAACATTTTATTTTGACAGAAACATAGATCTCAATTTTATTATTGAAGAGGATCAGACGAAGAGGGCACTCTGTCCTGTTTCTTCTACCCTACAATGAAATCATAATTTATTCCGTTGCATCCCTTTTGTTTTTGCCTTGAGGTGCTTCTTTCAGGACAGATCAAGCAAAACCAAAATCATTCCAGTGCCAGACCCTCCTGATCTAGCCATGCTCAAATTGCATGGATTCAAAAACCTTAAAGGCACAAAATTGAATAAGAAAACCGATGGAATCAGATGCTAGATCTCAAGACAAACTACCCATCAACAAATCAGAGCTAAAGAAGCCATTTTTAATCGATTCAATCATGAAAAACACAATCTAGAACACCCCAAAACAGGATTCACAATCCAGGTCACAACCCACCACTCCAAACTATTAAGAAACTAACAAATCTAAACTTGGTAGTAACAAAAAAGCCAAATTACCACCAACAAAAGAAATCCAATAAGCATGCAGTAAAAAAATGTGCCAGAAATTAAAGCACAAAACCATTTTTTTTTCAAAGAACATCATGAGTTAACACGAAACATTATCACCGTACAGTATTAAACAGCACACGAAACACAGATTACTGAAACCCAGAAAGGAAATTAGACAATACATGAATGGTAACGAAGCAAGAAGTGAGATCTGAATTTTTCGTACCTTTGTTGATGCTGAGACCACTCACTCACTGATGGCAACCGAGAGTCGGTGACGTTAGAAGCGAGGCACACTTTGTAACAGCTATCTGAAACAGATATTTATAAAGGAGCCAACTTTTTTTCAAAAACAAGAATAACATTTTTAAATTAAATTTTTTAAAATTAAGTGACCGCTAATAATTTTATTTCAAGAGAATAATTTTTTATTTAATTCCCTGAACCATTTTTTTTCAAACTGTAACATTTAAACACTAATTCAACACTAAATTGTAATTTTTGAGAATTTTAACATTCAAGTTATAAACCAAGAGAATAATTTCTCATTAGATTTGACGATAAAATCGAATTCATAAGCCTTTTACATTTTTATAAATTAAATTAAAGTTATTATTATTTTATGGGTAAAATATATTTTTACTTTTTAAATTTAAAATCAAAATTAATCTTTTTTATGGGTAAAGTATATTTGTGATTGTCAGTCAAAATTTCCAATGAAAATTGATCATAAACAAAATAAGAAAAACATGTTATATTAATAACCCAATTATAAAACAATTACCAATTATCTATATTTAAAATAGTCATTTGCTTGGTTTTAGAAAAAAAAAAAAAAAAGCTTAAATAATTTTTAAGAATTATTCTCCAATCACATTTAAAATTTGATCTTGATAACATATAAAGTAAAATGTTAAATTTGATTGGAGAAGAACACTAACAGCTATAATAAAGGTGTATATAAGGTTTGTCTTTTTTAAAATTTGAAAATTTTGAAGAATGGTTCTGAAAGAAGGTGAATCAAGTGAGCTGGATTTTGGGCCCACAGCAGAGTCCATGGATGGGCCCACTAGCCATGTCTGGCAAGCACAATAATGTCCCTCACGTGCATAGGTTTTGGTTGTCGTAGCCAAATAAATTTCACTTCACCAGAACGTTTCATGCATCAAATATAGCAGTTATAAATTAAAAAAATAAAAAATCATTATTTATTATAATTGTTTTTTACGGATTTTAATTTAAAACTTTCATACTTTTAATTTTTAATATTAAATCTTAAATACTAAATGAAATTGCTATTTACTTCTTAATTTAAACTTGTTTGATAAAGACATTTGTAAGAGGTAATAGATATGCCAATAATGATAATAATTGTAATAGTGATTGTAACAATGATATGAAGTGATAGTATTAATGATAACCAAATAATCATAAAAAGATATAAAAGATGACAACTATTCTTATTAAGTATGGTGAGAACTTGCAAGGATGATAATAAGACAGTTATTAATTCTTTAAATAATTGTTAGCAATAAACTATAGGTGAAAGAAAATATTAATTTACAAAATGCATTGCCTGTTCCAAACTTATTAGATGGGAGCAAATCTTTAATATTTTATATATTTATGAAAAAGGTGTATTATTAGGTGTATTTATAGAAAGAGGAATATTCCAGAAGTTTCTCAATCTGATTTATTATTCTTCTTAAAATTAAATATATTTTTGGTTTTCATACTAGTTTAAAAAGCTGTGTTTTATTTTTAAATTAAATAATACATATTTCATTCATACATTTTATAAAAGTATGAAAAATTAAATGATACGTAGAGATTATATATAACCTATTATGGAATTATTTTATTTGTTATATGATAAATACTTTATATATTATTTATTGGAAGAATATTTTATATTATTTTTATAAAATATAGAGACAAAATATGTATATAATTAATCTAAAAATGAAACATGATTTTCAAAAATAATTTAAAGATAAAGAAACGTATTTGACTATTTTTATATGATAAATAAATCGAATAAAAAGAATAATAATTAATTAAAGTTGTGATAATGATAATAATAATAATAATTAATAAAATTATGATAATGATAATAACTTACCAATTGAGTGTTATATTTCTCTCCTGAAATATTAGTATATATATAAGTACACATCTTTGTGGTTAATATATAAATATTGTTTAATATGCAACAATAATATAAAATATGTTTGGTAGGATTAATAAGTCAATTATATAAATTAATTTCATCAATACAAAAATATAATAAAATATCTGAAAATATTTTTTTTTTACAATTTTCAAATTTGTAGCTTATTTCATTCTTTTAAATTATCATTAGTTTATATTATATATATATATATATATATATATATATATATATATATATATATATATATTATTTGAAACCATATGAGGTATGTTAATCAAATATTAAAATATTCTGAACCTAATTAATCTAAGTGCAGTAAAGTAAAAATCTAGAATATCATTTATAAAGCATACCTGTTAAGTAAAAATCTAGAATATCATTTATAAAATAGGTACTGTTAATTTATTCTTATATTTATTAAACATATATCTTAAATCTTGCTGATTTGAATATGGGAATGTTTACAACAACAAACGAAGATACCAAAGTGAAACTAATATGTCATAGATTGTTGAAGTACATGTAAATCTTATAAAAATGTCTCGTAATTGCAAAAATATTATTCATCAAAAATCATAATAATAATAATAATAATAATAATAATAATAAAGTATTTGATTTAATTTCACTTACCATTTTAATCACCTGTGTTTATTTTTCATATAAAAAAAATGGAGGGATGGTGAGAAGACATTATCAGTGTCATCATCAACAGCTGACACTAACTAATAACTCACTTCGTACCAAAGTAGGAAAATCTAACTACAAACAAGACAAAGACCTTCGATAATACAAATACCATTTTTTTTTTCATGGCCTATAAGGTTGTATGTTTTTATGCTATATAATCAAAGAGTTTATACGTACCCGAAGTCAATCAAAACCCCAAACCATCTTATAACAAAGAGATTCAACTTTTAAATACGAACTTTATAGATTCATCCAAGCAAAGTTCATTAATATATTTTATTATTATTATTATTTTATTATCTTATTATCTTATATTAATTATTAATAAAGATCTATCAAATCATATATATAACAAGAAGTGAACACACACTACTGTTTATTATTAAATATGATTCATATATTTCCTTATTTACTTAAATATTAGATGATTTTTTATAAGTAAATATTATCTTTGATCTTCTTTAGAGTTTGTCTAGATCACTCAACACCAACAATTCAGTCTTCAAAAGTAGTTAACTATTTAGTCTTCAAAAGTAGTTAACTATTCTAATTTTATTGCATTGTCATGTATGGTTCAACTTTTATAATCTTGTAAGAGGTGAAAAGGATAGAAAAGGATTGAGTTTAACTTTTATATTGATATAATATCAAATTGAATGACTTTGTGAATAATTTATTATAATAAAATTTTAAGAAATACAATACAAGAAAATCGTATTCACGAATAATACAAGAAAATCGTATTTATGGATGACGAATATAAATTTAAATTATATATATATATATATATATATATATATATATATATATATATATATATATATATATATATATTTTTGTTAGTAATTATCGACGATTTTAAATTTGTCAGTAAAATATGTGATATGATCATTTTCTTCATTCTCATCTTCTGTTTCATTTATTTATTTTTCTAATAAGTGACGTTGATCACTCAATGTGCCACCACCATCAATCCAAGTCATTTTCACTAGGCCACCATTATTATTGTCACTAATAAGCTTAATTGGCATCATTGATGTCACCAATGTTCCCTTCTACATCAGTAACTGGTGAGCCTCTATGTTAGCACCTTCTGCATCAACCACCATGCCTTTGTGTCAGCCATCGGTGATCCTCTACGTCAACCACCATCCTTTGCATCACCCATAAGCTCGTTTAGGCACCTTCTTCTTCTTCTTTCGTAACTTTGATGGTAAGGTATCGACAAAACTTTTGTAATAAATTTTACAGAGTCATTTCTTTTTGACAAAAGTATCTCTTGATAAATTTAAATGTGACATCCATTAGTAATATTCATCGATACACAAACTTCTTGCTGTGATACATAAAATGCAAATAAAGAAAGACTACGTGAAGCATGACAACTTGATGTAAATTACATCAAGCATCAACCATTTTCTTCTACTTGCAGTGTTAAGGACGTTACGTACCTTAATGACTAGAAACATGTGAAAAGGGCTTTAAAATTTGAGTTACCAGTTTCAATCCTTTTAAAATCTAGTCGTGGAATACTACTTTCCTGATTCTCAAACTCGTTTTCAACATCATTAATTCAACCCAACATTGTCCGAACAACCCAACATTGTCCCAACAATAGCCCACCCTAGTCCAAGAGCCACAACCCCAATAAGAAGACAATAATTTTGATGATTATGTAGATTATTAAAACTTTTTTTTTTTGTTTATTATGTGTTTTCTATTATGTGGATACATTATTTATCTATCAACATATTATTACTTCAATAACTTATTTTATACCATATTTGGTATTTTGATATAGTATTGTAGACAATTGATGTCTGGACATTGGAAAGTGTTGTATATCTCTGATTAGGTAGAAATATAGCAAGTTTGGACATAAAGATTATAGTTAATTGCACTTGTATTATTTGTTTATTTGAGATAAATATTGACAATTTTGTTTGGATGCAAAGAGCATAGTTGAATGCATTACATTTATTGATGGAATAATTTATTAATAATGTTCTACCAATTTAACGATGGAAAAATCCTTCGATAATGTTTAATATAGAACGCTTATTAAAGTATGTTATTACTGACGAAAAAAATCTATCAGTATACAGATGACAAAAAATATGACAAAAAATTTGTCAATAAAACACATTTAATGAAAAAAAATGAGATCGTTTGTAATTATCAAAGAATTTCACGTTTTGTCAATAAATATTACTGATTGTGTTATCATCGATGAATTTTTGTCCGAAAAGAAGACATTTAATGACAAATTTGTGTTGTATTTTTACGGATTATGGTCGTCAATAATACTTATGGATTAATTAATGTATATGTCCATTAGAATAATTTAAGTTAAATGTTTTTTTAGTCCTTAAACTATAACGTGAAATTGAGATTCGTTCATGTCCAAAACTTTTATACTTTTTGATCCTTAAACTTAAAAAAAATGAATGGATATAGTCATTTTAACCTAATTACGTTAAATGATTTTGACATATCAAGCATGTTTCTAAGTTGATATTAAAACGAAAATGTGTTAAATGATATAAACAACTCAAATGATAACATAAAACATGTTTGACACGTCGCAAAAATTTAACATCATTGAGTTAAAAGACTATATCAATTAATTTATAAAGTTTGGAGACCAAAATATATCAAAGTTTTAGACAAGACCAATTTCTAATTTCACAATAAAATTGAGGAACTAAAAACATATTTAACATAAACAATTTTACATATTAGATTATATATATATATATATATATATATTTTTTTTTTTTTTAATTTGAATATGAAATTTCTCAATTTCAACTATATTTAAATATGATGGATTTGAATTGATATAATTTTAAATTATTTATTTTTTAAATTTTTTGTATGAATGAATCAATTCAAATTTATTAAATTTTAATTTTAATGTTTAGATAAAGTATTTTTATTATAAAATGCAAAAAAATTATATAAATGTCAAACCATTCTAGTTAATGATAGTTAAACATTTCTAGAGTCAACATTTAAAAAGAAATCAAACAAATGTTGATAAAGGATAATATTAAAAAATAATAACTATAGACATTAAGAAGATAAAAAAGTTATACTATTGGGTTTTCATTTATGGTTTTTCCTTTAGAATTTTAGAAGTCGAAAGTGATTTTCTTAATAGCACGTAGAATTGATAAATCTTTATCTTTAAATTATTATACTAATAATAAGTTTTGATATTTCTTAGCACGTGTCTTAGTTGGTGTTGATTTGTTTAATCAATTTTTTGTGGAAAAGTCAAGATTTTTATCTATTGGTGATGGAAAGTATGAAAAATTGTCTCTATTTTACTCAAATTGTAAAATGATTGATTATGGTATATCTAATTGTAAACAATTATAACATGGTGTCAATGTTATTTCTAGTAGAGAAAAAACAATTTATGCAAAAATTAAAACATTATTGTTCTAAAGTGATTGGTGTACAAGATGAGACTGAAGATTATTTAGCTGAAGTGGTAGAGTCTAACCTAAACTAGTAGTGATTAATCATGATAGTATTTGTATTCTAAATGAATTTTTTTTGTTAATATTAAAATTTTCAAAGAAAATTTTTTAAAAAATTAAAGATCCTTTTTAATGATTGATTAATAATACATATAATGAGGAATTTTTTTTTCCTATATAAAATTTAAAGCATGAAATAATTTTCATAAAAAAAATTCATAAGGCGTGATCCCTATGTTTTTCTTTCATGTTTTCTTTTTTATTTTTAGGCTTAATACCTCCCTTGGTCCTCGTATTTGTGTGAAAATCTCAGTTCGGTCCTCAAGTTTTGAACTGTCTCAATTGGGTCATAATTTTTGTAAAAATGCACATATTTTACCCCAACCGTTAACTGATCTCAAACGGCGTTAACTTTAGCTGACGTGGTATGCTGACGTGTTGGCTTAATCCCTTCTTGGTTCTCGTATTTGTGTGAAAATCTCAGTTCGGTCCTCAAGTTTTGAACTGTCTCAATTGGGTCATAATTTTTGTAAAAATGCACACATTTTACCGTAATCGCTAACTGATCTCACTGTGCAACGGTTATCTTCTGCTATCAGTGGAATAAATAGCTTAAAGGCTGGTGATGAACCTATAGGTTACCAAGTTGGTTCATTTGCAGAAAAGGCTGTGAGAATGATTGCACTGGTTACGCGAGTTTTCCGGTGACTTTATTTTTTGAGCCGACGAGATAATCTGTGTAAAATCCCTGATTCTCAAAGAGATGAATAAAATCCCTAATTCAAATAAACTAAATAATAGGCATTGTGCCACGTGAAACACAACTTATTTTAAAAAATAATTCATATAATTAAATAATACACGTCAACATGTCATCTGACTATCATGTTAGCTAAACTTAACGTCGTTTGAGATCAGTTAACGATTGGGGTAAAATGTGTGCATTTTTACAAAAATTATGACATAATTAAGACAGTTCAAAACTTGAGGACCGAATTGAGATTTTCGCACAAATACGAGGACCAAGAAGGGATTAAGCCAACACGTCAACATACCACGTCAGCTAAACTTAACGCCGATTGAGATCAGTTAATGGTTGGGGTAAAATGTGTGCACTTTTACAAAAATTATGACCTAATTGAGACAGTTCAAAACTTGAGGACCGAACTGAGATTTTCACACAAATACGAGGATCAAGGGAGGTATTAAGCCTTATTTTTAATAAAAAATTTAAATAATGACAACATTATCTACCATAAGTTTATTTAGAAGATAAATAATCATAATAGGTATAAGTTAAAGAAAAAATATAGTTCTAATTCATTAAAATATAATTAGCTTAACATTGACTGATAAAATTTTAGTTAATATTAAATAAAATATAACAGTAGTTTACGACAACAATAAAGAAAAAGCCGTAACAACTAAAAGAAAAAAGAAAAACTATCTAGCAACAATGAATAAACTTTTTCGGCATCAATAGAAAAAAAATAATCATATTAATAATATTTCGATCTTGATCCTGTAATGTCAATAATTTCTCAATTGAAATCGCATTGATAAAAAAAAATACGAAAAAACACATGAATTTAAAAGAAGAAATAAAAAAACTTTATTTTCAACTAATACAAATAATCTTATAAAATTTTAAAAAAATTTAATTTCTCTTGATCATCCAAACATTTCAAATATTTCATAAAAATAATTTGCCATCTTAAAATTCTACATTGGCTACTATTAAGATTTGTCGAAAAAAATTGAAATAATAACAAAAATAAAATTATGAAAAACAATTAATTAGAATATAAATTATAATAGTTACAAGATACTATTAAGATTTTGTTGGATTAGGTAAAATTGGGAAAAACAATTAATTCAATTAGAAATGATGATTTTTACAAGACACCTAATCTAATCTTATATTTTTTCTTCTTTTGTTCTTTATAAATGATCAACTTGATTTAATTTATAACATCCAAGTTTCACATTAATGATAGATCAAACCAATTATAATATATAACTAGATATAAATATTATTTTACAAATTCAATTTATAAAATTGAATTAAATTGAAGATAGCTTTTGATATTCCAAACCCAATTCGAATTCCAACAGTTGCTTGGTACAGAGGCAAAGTTATGAAGAAAACTCAGGCAAGCAAACTTTTTCACCAAAAAAGAAGGGCTAAGCCATCAAAGAAGGAACCTTTCTCAAGCATCACGCATTTGACAACTTTGATTTCTCTCTTTCATCTCTCAATGCAAACACCTATCCTACCTTGTGTATGCAATAAAGTTTATTTATAAGTGTATTATATAAAATATATTTATCAGAGTTAATGATCATTTATAGACAATTGATAAGTATATTAACAATTATTAATAATTGATTATTATATTTAATTGTCTAAAAATATACTATATTAATGATTAATTAATGAGTTTGGTTATGTAAACTCTATAAATATAGAGCATGATGTCCAACACATTGATCTATTTTAATAAAATAGAAAAAACATCTCTTTACTCATAATACATTCGACTATCAGTAAAAAGATAAATGTAAAATATGTGAAAATATTTATTGGATGTGAAACTAATAATATAATTTATTTAATACTTAATTAAGGTTATAAGTGATTTGAATTAAAAATCTAAAATATTGTTTGCTCTTTCATTCTTCTTCTAAAGTGTAAACGATTGATATGGATTCAAATTTTGAGGTTTTGTGAATACATCCAGAATGAATCTCCTAGTCAAATAATTTATGTTTGGATGTTTTATTTTACAAAATGAATTAGTGGTAAAATTTAAACTATTTTTTTTATACATAATTAGTAAGATTAATCATATATTTCTATTTAATTATATCATAAATTTAAACTAATTTTTCCAACATTCCAGTATTCAATCACATCACAAAATCTTATTCATAATGGTTCCTAATCAACCATTCACACTTTCATACATAATCTATCACCAAGCACATGTTCTAAAAAGTAAATTCATCCGATTTTCACTCAACATCAACATATTCTACCACACCACATACACATTCATTATTATACAATTAAAACAGGAACCCCAATTCACCCACACGATAATTTCCCACACGATAATTTCTACAATCAGAAAAAGAAACCTAAACTTTCTTTACCTCTAGACGAAACGCCAAACTCACGAAAAACCCCAAACGCCCACTTACACCTCAAAGAAGACTAGGATCACCTACAGATCACAAATTTGGAATGAAAACATGTTTTAGAATCTAAGTGGGGTTATAATTTGAAGAAAAGCAAAGTGAGTTACATGCAACAAGATTTGTTGCATGAGTACAGCCCTAGAATTGAGTGGTTTAGAAAGAAATGACTTACCGGAGTAAAACTGAAAACTAATCGATGATAATCGGAGCTCTCAAAACTAGGAACACCTATGTGTTTCCTGATTGTTGTACAAACAACTTAATAATGAAAGGATTTAGAGAGAAGACAGAACTTTAAGAAGAGATTAACTCATAAAGAAACAAAGCGTTTCTGTAAACTGAAGTAGGAATTGTTTTAAAATTCAATTTTATGTTCTAAAAAATAGAAATTCTTGGATTCTTAAAATATATATATATATATATATATATATATATATATATATTAAAGCTATTAGATACTTATCTTTAGTTTATATTTTTATTTTTTCTATTTTATCCTTAGTAATATAATTATTAATTTAATTTTCAAGAATAATTGTATAAAATTGTCACTCATTTTAATTTTAATCTCTTTTTATCTATTTATTTAAATTATTTTTATTTTTTAATTTGAATTAAAAAACTTATTAAAAACTATTTATATTTTATCTGGTAATACTTGTGATTTGTTGTACTATTAATTGTGGATTAAAATTCTTACTAAATATTATTTATATTTTATTTAGTAACATTTTGTGCTCTTTTCAAATTTAGATTAAAATTTTTACTAAAAATTATTTATATTTTATTATTTGAAAGCATGTAACTCATTTTTTTTTACCTTTATAATTTAGTTTTTCTTTATTTAAAAATATTAACCTACATTCTCTATTTCATGTGTTCATAATTTTATAATTCCAATTTTTTTGGAAAAAATAATCTATAATTTTATTAATTATTCATTATTTTTACATATTTAATATTTTATTTTAACAAAACAAATTAATTGAATTTTAAAATTACAATAATAAAATATTTTAAAAAACATAGACAGATGTAACAACATTATGTTTACGCTGATAATTATACAAAAAATAATACACACATATGTTTTTATTTGTTAAAATAAAAACATAAAAGAAATATAAAAATGTTTTAAAGATAATTTTAAAAAAAGTTAATATAATAATAAGAACAAAAGACAAGTAATTTATTTCATCAGATCAAATCTGTAAATATTTGAAGGATCAAAATTCAAGAAAAATTATTAGAAACTAAACACAAAATTAATAATTTTTCCAAAGCTTAAAATATATTAATATCTAAATAATATATTTCTTAAAAAGTTAAATTAGTTTAAAACTTTAATCAAACCGAAATAAGATTTAAATAAATAACTTAAATAAAATGTTAAATTAAAATTAAAAAAAATATATCCATTCAACTCCTATCTCATGCTGTAGTGTGGAAACTTCCGTTTCCTCTAGTGTTGATGCGCTGAATGTGTCGGTCACCCACCAAGACACCCACTAACCACAAATTCATCTTTTATTTTTAATATAACAAATTTATATTTATAACATACAGTTGAATATTAATTTAATAATACTTTTAAATTAATGTACAAAATTAAGACAAAAACGTTTATGAAAAAAAAAATACGAAAAGAAACTAAAACTAGGAGAGAAGAAAATGGTAAATTTAAAGAACAAAGTAATAAGTCATCTTCTACATATAAATAATTTCTTTTACTAAATATAACATACAGTAAATAATATATTTAATTATCTTATTTTTAAAAAAATAAATAAAAGTCTATAAAATAAAATAAAAAAGCATTACATACATATAAGATCTAAAACAATATAAATATAAAAACATGAAAATTCCTATATTTCTATCAAAAACAATAATATATAATAATATATAAGATAATTTTATACATAAATATGGACTTATTTTATAAAAAAATATCGATTATTTTTAAGTCGCATTCAATTATTTTATTCATGCCCAACTTAACTATAAATAGATTTTATATTAATCGAGTTTTATTCTATAAAAACATCATTTTCTATAAAAAAAATCTTAAATTTTATTTTATTTTTTTAATCTTTTAGTCATCTCTTGTCTGTTTGACCGTCATTACCACCAACTCATTTATGGTGAAAAGATATACCATTCTAATAGATCAAAATGTAAAATAAAGTAAATTCACATTTTGCTTTATTTTTGAATTAGTTCAATGAGATTTAGAATAGTTTAAATTGAATATTTGTTTAATTGAGTGTCCTTAGTTATATTTTAAAATAGGTTCCTTTATTTCATTTTCACCGAGTGTCCTTAGTTATAGTGGGACGGGCCTTGTCCCAAGATAGGGTTTCATAGGCAACAAAAAAATTTCATTGAGTGAATTTATGATGAGTACATGATATGTGTACATACCCCATCCATATTTACAATAATAATAATAATAATATTATTATTATTATTATTAATAACAGAACCAAAATGATTTCAATAAGTAAAAAACGTGATTATTTATAACTAAAAATATATATTATACTAATCTTAAATCCTTAAATACATATATAATATAAAAACAAAGCACAAACTTCCAAACTTATTAACTTGTAGAATACACGAATCTAATAATATTTATTTGAAAATAAGATACTAATTTACCACCAATATAAAGTTTCATTTGTAATATATTAAAACATTATTATAATTTATGTAACACCCCAACTCGGGATGTCTGGGTTTACAAAAATTTTCTAAAAATATATGAAATGCTTAAAAATTTTCCAAAAATATATGAAATGTTTATTTGTCAGAAGAAAACATATGATACTATTATAAAACTTTTGACATTCAAAGATTTAAACAAATAAGTTCGTCCTCCAGTTCAATTGAGAAAATTAATTAAAATACAACTCAGGGAAATTTCAAATACATTTAAAATTCCCAAAAATAAAGTCTCTAACATAAATTCTCGCTTTACATCGCTCCATCTTCATCTATAACAACATATGCTCTCATATAACATCACGCATTATACAATCATCGCATTCACATACACCAACACAAACAACAGAGTGAGTTAACTGAAACAAGAAGGATACATGATCCATAGTCCTCTGATACCATAACATAATACAAATCATGCATATTAAGCACACTCAAAGAACATATTATTATCAATCAGTAAAATCATCAACCCATTTACTAAAGCATCACAACATCTTATCATCCTACACACTTACTAAAGTAGCAAAGTCCAAGTTCCTTCTGCCTACTTACAAAAGCAGCGTAGTAAGGTGATATTGTCTACTTACCGAAGCAGCACAATATAGGACATCTCGCCTACTTACCAAAACAATGCGGTTTATGTCATGCCCTCATCTTATCATCATGCCTACTTACCAAAGCATCACAATCCAAGATCCTTCTGTCTACTTATCAAAGTAGCGCAATATAGGATATCTCACCCACTTACCAAAACAACACGATTGTTGTTGATCTTCAAACAGATAACGGTAATTCTTACCATTATTTGAAGTTTATTTTAGAGACAAAATCAGTTCCCCTTTAGCTTATTA
Organism: Vigna radiata var. radiata; assembly: GCF_000741045.1. NCBI lineage: Eukaryota > Viridiplantae > Streptophyta > Magnoliopsida > Fabales > Fabaceae > Vigna > Vigna radiata. The sequence continues at coordinate 11,476,306 of NC_028351.1, forward strand.
CTTGCTTAAATCCTCTATTTTATCTTGTTTTAGTGTTTATTTATATTTTGGGCTATATTATGTAAATAATACTCTAGTCCCCAGTTTTTGATCCATTTTGATGTTAGGAAGATCTTCCATTACATTGAAGAGTCTCGGTGACCTAGAGAAGCAAGAAGATCAACAAAAAGGTGAAGTTTTGGAAGTTGCGCCGACGCTAAGCGCCACATTCTAGCATTGAGAGCCACACTTACAGAGATATCCTAATGGTTATGGCGTTGAGTGCCACTATCCACCGCTGAGCGCCACACTTCCAGAGAGCTACCACGAAGGTTGGCGCTGAGTGCTAGTGATCTACCGCTGAGCGGTGGCAATGCTGATGTATCAAAATGCTTATTTATTCAAGTTGTCTCGAAGCATTTGGGGTCTTTGGTTTTTTGAAGGTGCGATTTCACTACTGGAGCTCACAGAGGCCGTGAGGAGCTTGTGGGAACATCTCCTCCTCTTCCTTTGGGTCTCCTTCTTCTTCCATCCACCATGTTTGTAAGCTCTAGGGTTCTCCATGAAAGTGGAGAACCGGATTCATCTTGTTAGGGATTATTGTAGCCTATGAATTCTTGTGTAATGGATGATTGATTCATATTTATATACATATCTTTTCTATCAATTGATAGTATTCTTATTTCCAATCTTAAAGCTTAAATGTCATAAGAATGTTCATGATATGATTTTGGGGTTTCTTGGGTTATGGGATCGTAAGATGAAACCTAGAACTAAAACAAAAGACCTTGTGGTTCATTGATTCTAGGGATGGAAGATGATTCACATGTTGTTTTAAGATTCTAGCTCTTTAATGCGGGTTTTGCTTGTTAGATTTTCCAAGGAATTGAAGTTTAATAAGGGAAAACTAGGCTCTTTCACCTAAGGAATCAAGGCTTGAATGTTTTTGTGGATTGAATTTAGTAAATTGATGGATAGGAGATGAAATTGGGTAGGCACAAGAGTGAATTGGTGAAAACTAACCTTAAGAATGTCATTTCACACCATTTCTAATCTATTCCATATTCTAAGTTCCTTCAATACCAAAGTCCAACCTTGTAATTATTTGTGAATTTATCTTTTTGCACATTTTCGAAAATGATGAGTTGTTCTTAAGTCTAAATGAGTTGTTAATAGTGCAATTAACTAGTGTTACACGAGTCTCTTGGAAAACGATATCTGGTCTTAACATTTTATATTACTTGAATGATTTGGTACACTTTCTAATGAGGTTAACACCAACTTACCAAAGTAGCGTAGACCAACGAAGACATAAATCACAACACATCAACCACAATCGACTTAGCATAATTGTTCTATTTTCACAGTTCATCTCAACCAACAATCGTAATCTAGTCATGCTCAACAAGCATATCGTACATCACACTGTCAGATCACATGTATCTCATTCCTATATCATTTTACATCTCCATACAAACCACACAACATTTCCATAATATGTGTCATAAGAAAAATGCGTCATAAGAAAAAAAATATTAGCGATTTTTATCACAACACTTCAGTCATAACCTAATTTAATAAGAATGTACATCTAACTCTAATTCCATAGTGCCTAGGTGTGAGACTTGAACTCAAGACATCACCATCTATCATAAAATTTCTAATAAACAAGTTGTCATAACATTTCAATATAATAATAAGGTTTAATACCTATTTTGATCCCTCTTTTCGGAGGGTTTGTTCAAAGTGGTCCTCCCTTTTTTAAAAAGTTCACTAAATTCCTACTTTTTGCAAAAACTGTGCAAGTTAGTCTTTTTTGCTAACAGCGTTAATTCTGCTAATGGAAAAACTGCCAGCTGGCAAATATTTGATGACTTGTACAAATAAAATTCGTTGTAGTCCTCATATTGGTTTAAAAATGTTTATTATGGTCCTCGTGTTGGTTTAAAATTTTTTATTGTGGTCCCCCTTTAAAAATGTTTATTGTGGGTTGTTCCGGTATAAATTTACTGGGACCGAAGTACTAACCTTGAGGACGTCTTCTTCTGTGCTTCTGCCCGGTTTTCCTGATTTCTGACCGTACGTCTTCACGTTGACTTCAGCCGTTCGGTGGTCTCCTAGCTTTGACGGGGNTTCCTGATTTCTGACCGTACGTCTTCACGTTGACTTCAGCCGTTCGGTGGTCTCCTAGCTTTGACGGGGGGGGGGGGGGGGGACCTGAAAAGGCACTCCGACGCTCAAGTTAGGCGTGTATTTAGAGAGTTCTCTGTGAGAGAGAATTGATAAGACGAGAGATATGCTGTATGAGTTGTGAGTGAAGTGTATTCAGAGAACGTACCTTGTTTAGAATCCTCTGGCCTTTATTTATAGGCTTTGGATTGATATAATATTAACAGTAATATAAACAGAATAAAATGTAATCTTACTTGACATATCTCTTCGTAAGATATATCCGGTGAATATACCTGAATGATATATTTTTATGAATATTTTATACGCTGGCCATTTACGCTGGAATTGGGCCTTGAGCCCAATGAGAATGTGTGGGCTGTTTGTCCACTAAGACCGTTCAGCCTTTAGTTATTTCCGATCATTGGAAATATAACATCGTACATCATCCCCCCCAAGTCCGAGGCGAAATGAAGGCGTTGGCCTTGATTTGGCCGAAGGACTTAAGTGTGGTCGCCGTTCGGTATTTGAAGGATTTGTTGTGTGTAAGCCGGGCGATCATACAACTTATTTAAATAGCCCGAAAACGACATAGCGGGCTTGTCGTTTAGACTTTAAGGAGGAGCCTGTGTTTCCCGCGCTGAGGGTAGCGTAAGAGTCGTGAAAAAGAGGCCGTTAGATGAAATACATCTAACGGTGCAGACGATACATCCAGTTTCGTAACCTCCACGCTTTTAATGACGCAAGGAAGTGAAACCGTTTTCATTTCTGTCTCTGCGCTTATCTCTCCAGGTTTCCCTCTTCTTCTTCGAGTGTCTTCTCCCGTTGAGCACCCATTTCCAGGTAACAATGTCTTCCTCCCCTGTCCTTTACGATTGCTCTGATGACGCCGAGGGGGATCATGGCGACCCACAGGTTGCCCAACCGGTGGTTACTGGTTGTGTCACTTCCCTGCTTAGCGGGGATAGGGTTTTTGTCCACGGAGGAGTGGAAGTTGATGGCCCTGAAGAGGGTTGCTCTCCCTCTCCGAGAGAGTATTTATGGGCTTCCCGGGAGGTTGGGGAGCAGGGTAGTTCATATGGGTCTCGAGAAACACTGTTGCGTTGGGTAGAGGATAACTGTGTTCTTAGGAATATTGGGTATCAGCGCGCCCTTAAGTTAATGGCCTGTAGAAACGATGAGAGGGTTTTCCATGGGGAAAATGTAATTGGAAAAGATTGCTTCTTTATGTATATGCCTTTTCTGTATGATATGTATGTTAGACTCCCCTTGACTAGGTTTCAAATGGAGGTCCTCCGTTGCTTGAACGTAGCCCCTTCTCAGTTACACCCGAACGGTTGGGGCTACATTCAAGCGTTCGGTGTTCTATGTCAAGCCTTAGATATCGAACCGACCGCTAAAATATTTCTGTTTTTCTTTAAGACCCGCCCTAATGCCAAGAAGGGTTGGGTATCTCTAACGTCCATGGCCAAAAATGCTATCTTCAGTTTGTTTGCCGAGTCATATAAAGACTTTAAAAACCACTTTTTTTAAAGTGTTAATTACCGAAATGGGTCGGCCGTTTTTTTATAATGATGATGGGAACTCTAGGTTTCCCCTTTACTGGACTAAGAAGCCTCGTACCTTAACCTCTTGGCCAGAAGAGGATATGTCTGATGTCGAGCGGAGGGATCTAGGCAGGTTGGTCAAGTTACCTCGTCCGTTTTCCTCCAGGAAGCTGGTTAGTTGCTTGAGATACAACGATCTGAAATCCAGGGTGTTTGGTAGGTCTCTTTGTCAACTGTCTTTTATCTGTATCTTGTGAATTGTAACGTTGTGTGGGTGGTGCTATTTTGTAGAAGTCATGGCCAGAAGGACCGGTCGCGATTGGTTCAGGGAGTCTTAGGCGGTAGACCAAGGGGTCGGGCTACAGACCGCACGGTCAAGCGGGACATCCTCCACACCGGCCACCATAGTGCATATTGATGACGCTCCTCCTTCTCCTGTTCAACCATTAATTCGCAAGAGGAAGGTACCGGCTAGTAGCGGTGCAACCAAGGGTAAAAAGACGATGGCCGTTCAGGAAGAGTCGGTTCCCGAGCGGCACTTACCTTTGGGTATGGATGATCCAGGCTTCGATCTAAGGCACAAGATCGAATTCAACTTTGATGCCGCTGAGGAAAAGGCGATGGCTGCNATGTCNGAGCAGCAAATGTCCGAATATCTTCTTCATCANATTTTNAATTGTGGAGCNGCANCGTACAAAATGGCTTATGCATCTAGCCGAGGGGATGTTCAAGGTGAATTGAGCCGGTTGAAGAAGGAGTTGGAAGATGCTCGCGCTGCTCATGCTGACTGTGCTAAAAATGCTGAAGAGTCGGCCAAGATGTTGGCCGAAAGTCATTCGCTCCATGAACAGCTAAGAAATATGAGCCTACGGACGAGGACCGAGCGGGACAATCTGGCAAAGGAACTGGAGTCGGCCAAGAAGGCCGTGGCTGAAGCGGACGCTGTCCGGAAAGAGAGAGATGCTCTGAGGGCGGCCTCATTAGAATGGAAGAATACCGAGGTGGAGATGTACGCGGCCATTCGCCAGGAGCACACGAAAGGATTCAAGAAGGCGCTGAGGCAAATGGAACGCTTGGCTAATGTGGCGCCCAGTGCCTTCGAATTTGATATATATAAGGATGTTTACCTTGGGGAGATGGTGCCGATTAAAGACATTCCCGACGGTACCTTTACTGAGGAAGGGGACCTGGCCGACGTAGAGGATGAGGTCGCCCATGAAGAGCCGACAGAAGAGGTTGCCGAGGAGGAGGGGGAGGAAGCTAATGTAGATACTTAGGATATTTTATATACCTTTTGTTTTTGCGTCCTTAAGTTGTAATCTTTTGTACTCTGTTTACCATGTTGACTTTATCTTCTCATTTGTTGTTTTGACTGTGATGCTTCTGTTCCTTGAATGGAATCTTTACTTCGAATGTTTGTTGCGTTGCGATTTGAATTGAACCTTTACTTCGAATGTTTACTGGATTGAGAAACCTAAGGGGCATGGCGCCCTGTTGATGTTTCTAGATTGAAAAATCTAGTGGACATGGCGTCCGGTCTTTCTCTTAAATTGAAAAATGTAGAGGGCATGGCGCCCATCTTTTGTCTAGATTGAAAAATGTAGAGGGCATGGCGCCCATCTTAGTCTAGATTGAAAAATGTAGAGGGCATGGCGCCCATCTTTTGTCTAGATTGAAAAATCTAGAGGGCATGGCG
>NC_028351.1:11482183-11486894 GCF_000741045.1 Vigna radiata var. radiata
AAATCTAGAGGGCATGGCGCCCTGTTGATATAAATGCAAAGTATATGTCGGAACTGAAATACTTCATTGAAAAATATGTGAAGGGAAATAACATTGTTCGTAAAGATAAACAATAATTTCAACTATAATAAAATTTAAGATGAGTCGCGTTCCATGTGTTGGGAACGTTTGTTCCGTCAAGATGTTCCAGGCGATATGCTCCGTTTTTCAAGTCGTCCGAGATGCGAAATGGTCCTTCCCATTTGTCGGCGAGTTTTTTGTGCGTTCTGTCTTTCCGGGCGTCTCCTCTTTTACGCCAAACTAGGTCTCCCTCGGCAAAGCTGCGTGGTTTAACTTTGGAGTTGTAACGCCGAGTGATAAGTCTTTTTTGAGCTGCATTTTTAACTAAGGCTGCTTCACGTCGTTCGGGCAAGGCGTCTAGGTTTATCCTCAACTGTTGATCATTGACGGTCATATCTTGCATATTTCGCCGCAAGGAGGGCTCTCCCACTTCGACCGGTAACATAGCGTCCGTTCCATATGTGAGGTTAAACGGGGTTTCTCCGGTAGGGTCGTGCGGTGTGCAACGGTAGGCCCACAATACCTCAGGTAACTCTTCAACCCATAAACCTTTCGCTTGTCCTAGTCGTTTCTTCAATTCTGCAACGATGACTTTGTTAGCGACCTCTGCTTGATCGTTAGTTTGGGGATGTTCCACCGAGCTAGTAACATGTTTGATGCCAAACCCTCGGAGGAAATCCTCTAGCGTTCGGTCTATGAATTGCCGACCGTTATCTGTGATAAGTTTTTGTGGAATGCCGAATCTGCAAATTAAGTGCCAAATGAAACTCTGCACCTTCCGGGCGGTAATTGTAGCGAGGGCCTCCGCTTCTATCCACTTGGTAAAATAGTCAACTGCTACAAGGAGATATTTGCGCTGTCCGCTTCCGACCGGCAAGGGACCAGCGATGTCCATCCCCCACTGAGCAAAGGGCCATGGGGGAATGATCCCCATGAGTTCTGATGGAGGGATTCGGATGTCTTGTCCGTGAGCTTGACAAGAGATGCATCTTCGCACGAAATCTGCGCAGTCTCTGTCAATGGTGGGCCAATAGAAGCCAGCTCGTAGTATTTTTGCTCGAAGTAATTTCTTGCCCGAGTGTGTTCCACAAATTCCGTGATGCAGCTCTTGAATAACATATTGTCCTTCATCTGTAGATAGACACTTCAACAGTGGGGTAGTATACCCGCGTCGGTAAAGGTCGTCGCCGACAAATGTATAACGGGCGATTCGTTTAGCGTCGGAGGCGCTTACGAACCCGCCCTGCTCCTGTTGAGTCATTAGTTGTATGATTTCGTGTCGCCAGTCAGTCTTTGAGCCGGTGAGATCAATGGAGCATGTTTCTAACAAGGGTTTATCCAACGTGGTTCGGATCACAGAGGTTAGTTGCGATTTGTTCCGACTGTGCGTCAGTTTAAATAACAGATCCGCCCGGGAATTCTGTGCTCGGGGTACATGTGTAATGCTGAAACTGAGAAATGATTTGATCAAATCACTCACCTTATGATAATATCGCAACAGATGATTATCTTTGACTTGGAAAGTGCCATTAAGGTGGCCGACGACCAGCTGTGAGTCCATTCGGCATTCCAGACGCTCGATCTCCAATTCTACCGCCAAAAGTAGCCCGCTGATTAGGGCTTCGTACTCGGCTTGATTATTACTGAGTTGAAAGTTGAAGGATATGGCCTGTTCGACAAGTAGACCGTCTGGTCCTTCGAGTACGACTCCAGCACCGCCTCCTTTCCTGTCCGAGGAACCGTCCACGCTTAAAGTCCATGTGGGCGGCATGGTTACCGGCGAGAGCTCTGCTGCGAAGTCGGCCAGATGCTGACCCTTGACGGAGCCTTGCGGTTCGAACCGGAGGCCGAATTCTGACAATTCAATGGACCAGGCAACCATTCGACCTGCGAGATCTGGCTTGCGGAGAATTTTAGCGATGGGGTGGTTGGTTCGAACAACGATCTGGTGGCTCTGGAAGTACGGTCGGAGTCTTCTCGCCGCAGTAATTAAAGCGAGAGCTACTTTCTCCACCTGGGAATATCGTTCTTCTGCTCCCTGTAAAGTTCTGCTAACAAAATAAATTAGTTTAAGAATTGGAGATTCTTGAATGAGGGCGGCGCTTACCGAATGGTTAGAGGCCGCCAAATATAGCTGCAAATCGAAGCCTTCTGTTGGTCGCGCCATAACTGGCGGAGACGTTAGTATATTTTTTATAATGGAGAAGGCAGCTTCGCACTGATCGTCCCAGTGCCGGGGCACGTTCTGCTTCATATTCTTTATTATGGGCTTGATGTGGTCGGAGAGCTTCGGTATAAATCGTGATAAAGCGGTAAGGCGTCCGACTAAGCATTGGACCTCCTTAAGTTTCGTTGGGCTCCGCATTTCCAAAATCGCCCGGCATTTATCTGGGTTGGCCTCTATTCCTCGGTCGGTTAATAAAAAACCTAGGAACTTGCCTGCTTGCACCCCAAAGGTGCACTTCAACGGGTTCAATCGTAGGTCATACCGCTGGAGTTGTTGAAAGACTTCAGCCAGGTCTTTCAAATGTTGCTGGTGCGAAGAGCTCTTTACCACCATATCGTCTACATAAACTTCCATACACCGCCCGATTTGTTCTCGAAAGACTTTGTCCATGAGTCGTTGGTAAGTTGCGCCGGCGTTTTTTAGACCGAACGACATCACCTCGTAGCAGTAATTGGCATGCTCTGTTATGAAAGCTGTTTTCTCTTGGTCTGGGCTGTGCATGGGAATTTGGTTGTACCCGGAATAAGCGTCAAGGAAACTCAAAACCGCGTGTCCCGAAGCACCGTCTACTAACCGGTCGATGCTGGGAAGGGGGTAGTTATCCTTCGCACAGGCTTTGTTTAGATCAGTGAAGTCAACACACATTCGCCACTGACCGTTCGCTTTCTTTACCATCACAACGTTCGCGAGCCAAGTGCTGTATCGGATTTCCCGGACAAACCCGGCCTTCACCAGTTTGTCTACCTCGTTCTGCACGACTTCCCTTTTGTCATTGCCTAGTCGTCGTTTCTTCTGAGCTACCGGACGGGCTTCACGAAATATTGACAGCTTGTGGGTGATCACGCTGGGGTGAATTCCTGGCATGTCAGAGGCGGTCCATGCAAAAAGTTTGNTGTTCGACTTTAGCANTNCAGTTAGGTCCCTCTCTTGTTCTGGCGTCAAGCCGGCGCCAATGGAGGTGGTTTGGTCGGCGTTTTTGCCGAGAATGAACTGTTTGGTTTCCCCTTGGGGTTGAATGCGATCATCAGTGTTGGTCCTGGGATCCAAATCGACCAATATTGCTTCTGAACGTTTTTCTCTACGATATGTCTTGTCTTTCTAAGAAGCCACATAACACTGTCGGGCGATTTTCTGATCTGCCCGTACGGTACATATCTTTCCTTCTTCCGAAGGAAATTTCATCGCTAGGTGAGGAGTGGAAACTATGGCACCGAAGGCATTGAGGCACGGCCGCCCTAGGAGGGCGTTATAGGAGGTGTGGGCTTCTACCAACAGGAACCGCGTACGGAGTTCTTTGGCCCTGTCACCAGTTCCCAGCCGGGTTCTGAGATCAACATATCCTCGAGTATCCACCCGTTCGCCTGCAAAACCGACAATTTGCTCTCCGAAGGGTGCTATTATATCTTCTGATAGTCCCATCTTTTGGAAGGTGGTCCAATATAGGATGTTGACGGAGCTGCCCTGATCAATCAGAACTTTACTTACATCATACTCTGCTATACGAGCTGTTATCACCATTGGATCATCTTGATCGGGATCGGGAGCATGAAAATCTTCGTCTGTGAAGATGATGTCCGGCATCGATAAAGGGTTGCGGGCGATGTTGTGAACACTTCGTAAACTTCTCTCGTGCCTTTTGCGAGCTGAGGATGAGGCCCCTCCTCCCGCAAAACCGCCCGATATGGTGTCGATCCGTCCCCGCGGAGTGGGGTCGCGCTTCTGGGGTCTACTGCGAGAGCGTTCACGGTGATGATCCCGGGAATGCTCGGCATTTCTTCTGGTATGCTCGAGACTTCTTCTAATCCCCCTAGGGGACCGGTCTCGTCGGCGTGCGTCTGTTCGGACAAATTCCTGCAAATGTCCTTCACGAATCAACTTTTCAATTCTGTCTTTGAGGACCCGGCATTCTTCTGTAGTATGCCCCTGATTGCCATGATATCTGCAAATTTTAGCTCCGTCTGCGGCATCCGGAGTCACCCGCCTGGCGGCGGTAATTAAGTTGGCCTGTAGGGCTTTTTCAAATACTTTCTCCCTCGAGGCCGTAAGTGGGGCATACCGGTTGTACTGAGGATTGTAAGGAGTAGGGGTGGGTTTTTGCGGCGGTTTATGATTACGGTTTTTGTCCCGTGATCGTCCCCCCTCCTGTTTTGTCTCGGCTGTGGCAGCGTCCGTTTTCCGACGAAAATACCGTTGATCCTCCATCTTAATAAACTTGTTCATTTTTTCTTGCAGCTCCTCCATGGTTTTAGGCAACTTGGCATACAGGGATTCTGAGACGTAACCCGGCTTTAGGCAGTTGGGTAAATTAGTGATAATGAACTCATGACTTACCCCCTTTACTCTTCTTGCTACTTCAGTATATCGGTGCATGAACTTTCTTAGTGGCTCGTCTTTCTCCTGTCTGAGATTGACGAGTTCGGCCGC